>NW_023276808.1:9345902-9399653 GCF_003668045.3 Cricetulus griseus
AAATGTACTTACTCAGTTTGACTAATTTGGAACAATAAAGAAAATACACAGTAAATAATCCATGCCTGTGGTTCCAACAAGCTTATATAAAAGGCAAAAATATACAAAACTAAATATTCTAATGAAGCCAAATGGATTTTCCCCATCTCTAAAACACGCCCACATTCTCAGTTCCTGTTTTTCCTGTAAGGTGGTCAAATGAGAAGTAAATGTTTCTTCAATACAGACATTCTCATTTGCAAGACTAAAGTCTTTTCCCACAGGATATTCACAGGGAAATTAGAATTTTATGGATCACCAGGCAGTGCTGCCACATGGCTTTAATCCCAGCACTCAGGAGGCAGATGCAGGTGGATCTATGTGAGGTCAAAGCCAGCCTAGTCTACAGAGCCAATTCCAGTTCCAGGACAACCTTCAAAGCAACAGAGAGAAACCCTGCTCAAAAGCCCCTCCCCCCCAAAAGAAGATTTTTAAGGGTAAATTGTTTCATGAGTGGTGTTCAAAATATACGTAATGAAGTAGACTTCTGATCTCCAAGTAATTGTCATGGTCTAAAAGCCTGCAATCACCCTACAGACACATACAAATAACAGAAATGTTTTTTATTTGTTTTTAATGTTTGATTTGTTATAATTTTCATGATTTTATATAGCTTATCTGAATAATTTCCCCTTTGTAGGTGAAGGGCCCATGGTGACCTAACAGGGACACAAAGAAGCATGGAATTATAAATAATAATTACTTATATTTATATATACATGGCACATGAAGGTATGTTGTGAAATAATGTCATGGACCACATGGTGGATATTGCTGCTTGACAATGTCCCAGCATTTCAACTTTGCAGACCACCCACACTTCTCCAGCCCCTGCAGAGCAAGTATATCTCTATGAGCTCCAGGTCACACTGGCAGAATGAGTTCCAGGACAGCCAATGCCACACAGAGAAACCCTGTATTGAAAAAGATAATGAGATCTACCTTTAGCTGCTAGGTGGCAGTGCACATGTTTAACCCCAGCACTGAGGAGGCAGAGGCAGTTGGATTTTTTGAGTTTGAGGCTAGCCAGGTCCACAGAATGAGATCCATGGCTACACAGATAAACCCTGTCTTGAAAACAATAATAAGATCCAGCTTTAGTACTAATCACACCATCTGGTGGTAGCCTGTAGGATAGCGAAGGAGGAGACTCTCTCTCTGGCTGCTTAAACTAGCTCTGGCTACCCAGTTCATTCCTTTACTAGCATTAGAGCCTGCTTTTATGGAATTTTGTTGTATAAAGAAGACCAGCTGAGATACCAAGCCTGATGAAATAAACAACTACTGGACTCTTCAGATTTCATTGGTATGCACCCAGTTTTGGACTAATTGGGCCAGAGTCAGTGAGACATTCTAATAAATCTACTTTCTACATACATGGAGAGAATTACTCTACCAGTCCTGTTCAAGTAGAGAATCCTGCATAATGCAATTGGTTTTCTTTTGTTTTTGGACTGATCATGGAGGAATATGTGCTGGCTAACAGTGGTCATAAACAAAACCTTCCTAGCTCCATTACTCTCTAAGTATTCAACTTTCCAAGATGTCTACTCTTTTTAATGTTACACATTTGCCAAGAGTTTGCTCTGAATTTTAGGAATGAAACTCCTACAACACTAGCCTTCTGATGGGAAAAGGACCCATTGTTTTGTTTGTGATCTGGTTCCTACTTTTCTCTCCTGATTGTCTGGAGTTCCTGTGAGAGCCAGGTAAAAAGCAACTTCAGTTCACCTGACATCAATGTAAGGCCACATTAAAAAAAAAATCCCCTTTTGTATCCTTAAGTCTCTATTTAGTAGTTAATGTTCGGGGAACCCTTCCAGCTTTTTAACAGAGACTCACTCCATCCACATAATATGTATACTGGGCTGTACAAGCTAGCTAGCCAGATTGTGTCCTGGAGGAACAAGGGGAAATGCTTATAGAGTGCAGGCAGATAGCAGGGTCTGCTGTTCCAGCCAGGAACAAGTACTATAGAAACGTAGATCTGTCCTGATCTATAAAAGGTCTTTGTATGAGGGGGAAGGCAGGATCTGGAACCATCATCCTGTATCATTAAGAACACTGCAAGCCTATGGGAGGTGTGTTTGTCACTCAGGCCTCACTAGCCAATCTGGCCTCTAGGCTACCTGCCAGTCAGAAGCAGTGTAGGGCAATTCAGGCCACTGGGTTCAGGCTTGGCTTTGAAGAGAAAATGGCACCAGTATGTTTGTGTGCTGTGCTTTAAGCAATGGTGAACTGGAAAACCAAAACATGTTTTGGTCCCCAGATGGGGACTGGCAGATGATGAGGTGCTGGAGCCAGTATGGTTGGTATTCCCTGAGTCTGTTTGGGAAGCTACAGCCAA
The DNA here is from genome assembly GCF_003668045.3 of Cricetulus griseus. NCBI lineage: Eukaryota > Metazoa > Chordata > Mammalia > Rodentia > Cricetidae > Cricetulus > Cricetulus griseus. Next base: position 9,348,289 of record NW_023276808.1, read on the forward strand.
ACTACCTGTCCTGCCAGGACCCATGCAGTCTGTGAAATGCTCAGAACCCAGATACAGTCCTCTGAATACCTTTGTTTGGAGGCTGAGTGTGCTCTGAGCATTAAGAACAGGAAGCTGTGTGGAGAAACATTATTTTTATTAGTTCAAATTAGGAACAAGCTTGTTTCACATGTCAATCCCTTCTCCCTCTCCCTCCCCTCACCCTCACCCCTCCTGCTCCACCCCTGACGTACCCCCCACCCCATCCATACTCAGTGTGAAGAAACAGTTTTGTAGTCAACTTCTACATGCTTTTGGGGAACCCATGGAAAGCATGTTCCCAAATTGAAGTGGCTTAGGTTTCTTCAGTAACTTCTGGAGTTTTCACACTTTGCATTTAAATTTTAGTGTTTATTTATTCTTAAATATTTGGAGGTGGTAATAGGCATGTCACATGTTGGTTGTACTCCACTGCTAAGCTGTGATGGAAAAGAGTAAAACTGGCAATACAGAGAAATTACAAATGCTTAGGAGATAGCAAATATCACAAAGTAGAACTTAGCTGAGGGAGGACTGCTTGTAAAACACACAAAGATAAGCATATGCTAACCAACCTTTTAGAAATAAGGATGCTGCTGGGTGTTGTTGGTGCATTCCTTTAATCCCATCACTCAGAAGGAAGAGGCAGGTGGATCTCTGTCAATCCAAGGCCAGCCTACTATGCTGAACAAGTGCCAGGATAGGCTCCACAACTACACAGAGAAATAATGTCTCAAGAAAAAAAAGAAATTAGCATGCTAGGATACACATTTGTTCACCATGATTGTCTAGATATGTAGCTCCAAACAATGACAAATGGGCCACCTGATTTATAACCAGACTTAGGTTCATCCCCATTACAAAGAACAGGCCTGTAACAGGCTGCTCAAGGAAGCATTAAAAGGTCACAAAGTAACCTTAAGGCCTGTTACGCCATAAAGTTCCAGTTTTCTTCTTGAGAAAAGCATAGTTCTGTTAGATGGGCAATAGGACCCCAGGTGGCAACTATTTGAAAGGTAAAACACTGTTGTGTTAAGGACTTGGCAGATCGAGCAAGGCTTTCATTTAGGCCCTCAGTCAGGGAGGAGGATCATTCTTGGGATAGCCAGTAACAGCCTTGGGTTTGGGCCTACTGAGCTTTCCCTAAGTACCTGATGTGTTGAGAATAAAACAGAGAGCACTGTCTTTCACCATGAATTTGCTAGGGAGAGCTGGTAATCATCTGGAACAAAGCCTTTGTGGAGAGGTTGCTTCTGATCTGGAGAAACAAACTCTTCCCACTCCTGGGAGCTATGGTTATCAGTCCCAAGGCCACTGTGGGCCTTGTCAGTAATGATCTTGAGATGCCCTGTGTTCCCCTTGTGCAGCATTGCTTCATTAGCCTACTCCCTGAGTTTGTCCAATTCCATGACAGTTTCTACTGACTTCATAGATGTCCCCATGTCCTTCCATTTTTCCTACAGGAAGTAGTATATAGGATTCTATTCTTCTTAGGAAGCCTAATTGGCGTGGGACATACCTTGTGCATGACCTCCCATCCAAGACATTTTATTGTTTGGTTTTTTGAGACCCGGTTTCTCTGTGTAGTTTTGGAGCCTATATTGGCACTCGCTCTGTAGACCAGGCTGGCCTTGAACTCATGGAGAGCCACTTGCCTCTGCCTCCCAAGTGCTGGGATTAAAGGCGTGCACCACCAACACCTGGCCCTTCCCAGATTTTCTACATTCACATTTACTATCTTTCTCATCCCCTGCCACCTTTACCTCAGGATCCTGTCAGTGAAGAAGTTGCTGCTGAATCAGGTCTCAGTTGTGCTTAAGAAACAATTCTGGGAATAGTTTTGCTGTGTAGGTTTCCCACCTGCTCAAGTAGCTAGACATGTTTCTCCTCTATCTATTTAAATTATTGACAGGGTAACCTGGAGCATAAACATGAAAGACGCTTAAGGATGACAATATATATGAAATGCAAAATGTGTCTAGGCTGCCTCCTCTTTTGAGTATTATCAAGAGATGAATGCATGTTTTCCTTAATTCTATTTTTCTTTATTAATCTCCTAAGTGTGTGAAGGGATTTCTCCCTGCTAAGGTGTATTAATGCTAGAACAGCTGCCTTTCTATTTTGTGAGAAATTTTTGTCTGAGCCAAACTCTCTTACTTTGACTCAAGGTGCATTGATTCCAGTCTGTCATTCACCAGGACAATGGCCTTGCTGTCTTCAGTACTACACCTTCAAAATACTTATGATGTACTGCCTAAGAGATTTCAAATTGTCCATTTGAGTTACATAGTTTACTATGCAATGCAGTCACAGGAAAAGGATTTCCATGGGTATAATTGCTTCTGCCTTCAGACAAAATTAGCTGGAATAGTTTACACTGATGGAGGACTCAGGGTAGGGAACCAGCTTCTGGAGTCACTGTTATGGAAAGGGACCTGATTGTCGTAGGGAAATGATTGTGTAATTTCCCAGAATTTTATTTTGGGGGAGGGAGGGTTTCTCTGTGGCTTTGTAGTCTGACCTGGAACAGCTCTGTAGTTTGGGCTGTAGACTCTTCCTTTCTGCACTGAGACTCCACCAATTTCAAAGTTGGTCAATGAACTCAATTCTTACACAGGTCCATCATTACCTATAACTCTATAAGAAACAGTAGTTGACATTAGCAGCGTGGAATTAGGTAATCAATTCTATATGATCCAAGATTTTCCTGATTGTGAATTTCCTCGGGTCCACATGAGAGCAATCAAGAAGCTGGATAGAGAGCTACCTGCAGTCCCTCAGTGGACCGCCTATCCAGGGATATATTGCTTGTGATTTACATCTCTTTCTTGAGCTGACTGTTGGGGAATGGCGTTGCCAACAATGTCTAGCATCTTGGACCTGAGCCTCAACACACAGAGCACCAGATCCCCAGAGGAAAGCCATGAGGCTTGGGAACAATGCAAAGATGCTGGCAGGAAGCTTCCTGAATACAAGGTAGTGGTGTTGGGTGCAAGTGGTGTTGGTAAAAGTGCTCTCACTATCCAGATGACCCACCACTGCTTTGTGAAAGAACATGACCCCACTGTCCAGGATTCCGACTGGAAGGAGGTGGCCCTGGACAATAGTGGCTATATTCTGAATGTCCTAGACACATCGGGGCAGGATATCCTCAGGGCCCTGCGTGACCAGTGCCTGGCAGCTGGTGATGGTGTGCTGGGTGTCTTTGCTCTTGATGACCCCTCATCTCTGGACCAGCTGCAGCAGATATGGTCCAGCTGCAGCCAGCATCAGAAGCAGCGGTTGCCTCTGGTACTTGTGGGCAACAAGTGTGATCTAGTGACTACTTCTGGAGATGCTGACACTGCTGCAGCAATCCTGGCTCATAAGTGGGGAGTCCCCTTTGTGAAGACCTCAGCTAAGACACGGCAAGGTGTAGAGGAAGCCTTTGCTCTCATTGTCCATGAGATTCAGAGGGCCCAGGAGGCTGTGACTGAGACAAGCAGGAAGAAGACCCACCAACACAAAGCTGTGTGTAGCTGTGGCTGCTCTGTAGCCTGAAGATCTTAGTCAAGCAAATTGACCCTTCTCTCATGTCATGTCTAGATGACAATTACCTTGTCATAAGAGTCCACTCCCTTCAAATAAGTTACCATGGACACCTTATTAGTCTCATTTGGTGAGGTGTTAAGTGGTAACAAAGGGGTGTCGAGCATTGGCTGTGGTCTATGAGGCTCTATGCAAAATTGAATAAATGTTGTTCATACTAAAAACAAAAAAGAGAAACTGGATAAAGGACAGACTTTACCTTGAAAACAAATGGTTATAGTTACAATAGGTAAACAACAAAAAAACCTGAGTAAACTATTTTGCCCTGCCTAGAAGGACAATTATTTTTCTGGGTTAAGATGTAAGTCTGAGAGAAAAGATTTGAGACAACCTCGATGTGCTCCAAGAAAAATCCCTACTCTCTAGAGTACATGGCTATAAAGCTCTTTTGAAGCTTTCAAAGTAAATATTTTAGATCATAACAACATCATATCCATGTTCTCTTTCCCTGTCTCCAAGCCCTACCATGACTCCTCATGCTTTTCTGATTAATGGCCTGTTTTTCTTAAACAACTCTTACACAGTAACAGCACTTAATGTTTGAATGTGACATACAGTGGGCTGCAGTATTTCCCAGCTATGAGGTTAAGGGATGGTTGTACTACATATTGAGTGTATAATGGAATGTGCCCAAAATCACCCTATGCTTTGCACAAGGAGCTCTCATTTCTGCTGGAATTTGTTTGTACCATAAAACAGACTGTGGTTCTCTTGGTCCACATGGTGACCTTGGAGATTGTCCTTGTCCTCTGAGCCTCCCTGTATGTGGATTTCTTGGATAGAAGGAGACTCTGCAGCCCTGGCATGGGAGGCTATGATGCCTATAGTATCACTGTCCAGTGTGTACACACAGGTATCGCTTTTGGTTTGCAGTGGGAACACAGACAGTGTGGTTTCTAGAATTTCTCAATATTGAATTCCACTTTCAGCTTTTTGTCATAAATATTACAAGTAATTTAGAAAATGGTAGAAAGATGGTGACTTTGATTGTCTTTCAGCAATGCATAATTAGAATGTTTTCTAGTTTCTGCTACCACCAGCCACAATAGTGTGATTCAGTGCTGTTTAGTTCCAGGGGACAAAAGTTGTTTCTGGTCTGCAGAGATATCTCAGGTGGGTATGGTGTGGGGTAGGGACTTAGGTCAGGATACACTTCTTGAGTCACAATCCATTTGTCAGGAAGCAGATTTTAATTACTCTTTCATGTCGTTTTGGGATTGGGCATTAGTGGGGCTGCGTTTACCTGAAACCACAGGAGGCAATAAGGTGTGCAGAGACATAGATAGAAGTCTCCTCCTTTCTAGAGCATGGGGCATCTTTCTTTGGAAGAAATATCAGTAGATGGAGGGTCAGAAAACAACAGATTAAGGGTCACTTTGAGTTAATTTAATTGGAGTTTTGAAGTCTTTTTTTATTTAATCTCTATACACATGAAGATTCATAGGATAACATTGGTCAAGATCACAGTTTTCATGGATAATTTTCTTTTGTTCTTTTGACTAATAGTCTACTATATTTTCTGACCTTTGTTCTTGGCTTTTTCTCTCTAAAGTCCTTATTCTTTTACAAGCATTGTACACATTTTGATTGTTGTATGTTTATGGTAAGTATAAAAGTCATTATGCCAATCTGTGTACTATATTTTTATAATCCCATTGAACATTCTGAGTATATGAACTCTGAATGGAGATTTTTTTATTTATTTCTTATCTTTTGTGAATGGAGCTCTGAAATGAGCTTTTTGTTATATATTGTTGTGCATTGCAATTTGATTGTGTTCATTTTATGGTACAGATTTAACATACAACAACTTATTTTTGATCCATCATGTTCCCAAGGATCAATGACTTACTTCTTTGTTTATGTAGGTTTTGTTGATCTTGTTGTTATTAATCTGTGAAATAGTTTTCTGTGTATCTGTGTATCTTGGGTCAGTCTCTGTGATGCACAAACATATGCAAAATATAGCAATAAAGTTGGAAGATTTGTAAATCCTTATATCATTAATACTATTGCCATCAATTCTAATCTTCTCCCCAACAATTTAGCTATGACACACTGCTCCTGACTGGAGATTGTAGTGTTAATTCTAGTTGGTCTTAATAATAAAAACCTGAGACTGGCGTTGGTGGCACACACCTTTAATCCCAGCACTCAAGAGGCAGAGGCAGGCGGATCTCAGGGAGTTTGAGGCCAGGCTGGTCTCTAGAGCAAGTGCCAGGATAGTCTCTAAAGCTACACATAGAAACCCTGTGTCAAAAAACCAAAAAAAAAAAAAAAACCCAACAATAATAATGAAAACCTGATTCAGATAGAGGAGAGGGGTTAATGGTAAAATATCAGAGAAGCAGAGAAACCTGCCCCTAGTTCTTACCTCTACTGAAACCTCAGACCAAACGAGAGAGATCCTGTCTAGGAAGCTTAATACAGAATACACCATGTCTCTTCCCACATCAAATTCCTCTCTCCACCCAGTCATATTACTCCTGTCCCCAGTTCCCAAGTACTGGGATAATGGTTTGAGTCACCACCACCTGATTGTTCCTTTAAACCTATCCTTAACCCTAACACTGAAACCTAAACCTCACCCTAACCTTTACCCTACCTCTGAACCCTTAATACTAATCCCAATCCAACCTTAACCATAATCCTAATCATGAACCCTAAAGCTAACCCATAACCTAATCTGAGTGCCTGCAACACAACTAAGTCTAGTTTTGGGTGAAAGCCTGGAGACTTGGATGAACCACAGGACACCTAGTTGATTTTCTGAGAGAATGTCTCTCACCTTTATTGTGGAGCAGCCTAAAATACAAACTTAACAAAAAACCTAGGTGAAAGGGTTCACAACAGGATATTGATGCTAGTGGCGTGATACCTGTGGTTATGCCAGAAAACAACTCTTAGAGACCCTGTTGGGGCTGAGTCCTAACATCTCCCACTACTTTATATATAACAAAACAGTTATCAAGTAAGAACTATAAGATTTTAACCATTCTGTCTTAGTGCATTACTATAACTGTCTTCAACTCCATCAAAGATTATATAAGGATAATATAAAAACTTTAGAACTGACAGAGACATCTTCCTTCCTAACCAGTCACCCAAAGTTTCTTGGTAACATTGGGGCATCCATCTTTAGCCTACATGCCACAATGAGAAGTCTCGCAGACTTCTCAGCAAAGCAAGAAATTTTAAACTGTCTACATGCATTGGCAGTTTGTCAGTAACACTGTTTCTGTGTCCTGTAGAATGTCTGGCAGATTCTGCCATGAAGCAGAAACCCTTTAGGGCTGTCCATCTTTAATTTCCTGTGGGTCCTGCATGTCTAGTTTGTAAAACAACAGTCAAATACTTCAGGCAAGAACAGCTTCTTGCCAAAATGACTAGTCTTGCCACGTCAAAGACAAACTCTATAATGAGTTTCTTCCATAACCATCTTCCTCTCAGATGTAACTGGTGTGTCGGGAGCAGTTGTGTCTCACTGTCAAGAAAAACCCTAAAGCACTTAAATGTCATATATTCCATAGGTCATTGAAGGGTTTGAAGAATATCTATATATCTAGAAAACCTAACTAATATCAACAAATGATGATCTATTCCAATACAAAGTATCATTTGTATATGCTACTCCTCTTTTTTTTCCTTTAAAAAGTGATTGACTGTGACCATTACCATTTCTAACCAACCAAATTTAAATGAAAACAAATATTTGGATCACCTGAGCCTCTGCTTTAGGGGGTCCTGTCCCATGAAACCACAACAGTCAGGAGGCATCCACAGCTCTTTATCCTCCATGGAAACAAAAGTAGAAATTCCCCTCCCAAGTAACCTGTACTTTAATAACTGTTCCTCCTCTCCCAGCAATTAAACAACTCAAAAACAACACAATAGCATTCTTGTGTCAACAGTCACACAATTATGATCACACTTCTTACACCTGTTGTGGAACACCATACATACAGAACATACATACATTTTTTAAACAAAACTCACAAAGGAGAGGCAGTGTCATGGGGTGGCCATCCTTACCATAGCTTGGCATCTTTGGAGGGTCTTGAGGACTGCCGGAACTTTGTCCAGTTTTGTATGGTCTTTTGTAGGGCTTGGGTCTTTTTTATCTATTTGGACATATTTTACTTTTTCATCTGATGTGACAGATGATGTGGATGGCTTGCAATGAGGGCCCAGAGAGACTGGCTAGAAGTCCAGGGCTATGTAATAATCATTGCCAGTACTCTTTTAGAGCTGGGTTGTTAGTGCCACTGGGTACAGGGGATGAAGACATTGGGTTTTGCATAAGGACATAGTACTCCTCTCTGTCTCTGGAGTCTGTGTTGGTGATATTATTTGTGGAGATGGAATGGCAGTCTTGGGAGGACCAAGACTTGGTGACAGGTGACTTGAAAGGGAGCTCATTGATGACAGTGTTGTCTCTCAGGTCAAAGGGTGGTGGCTTTGCTTTTCGGCCAGGCTTGAGGTTGCGATTGACTGGGGGTGGCTGGATCTCCCTTTCTTGGCCAGAGACATTATGAATAGGAAGGGTTGTGGATGGATGGCCCAGTGGGTCAAAGTGATGGGGCACTGTGTTCATGGGGATGTAGGCACTGTGGGAATTGTCCCCTGTTTGTTCCAAAGCCTGCAGGGTAGAAGAACCTGGGTTTATGGGCACACAGTTGTAATTAGAGTTGTCACTGTCTGATCGACCCACGATAGTCCTTTTTGGGGATTTAGCAGACCAGCAGGCAGTTTCTACACCTCGCCTTGGGTACTTGTAGTCATTGACTGGAGGTCTTTGTAGAGGGTTGCCACACCAAGGCATCTTGGGGTGCTGTGGTGGGGGAGCTATGGCTGAGTCCACCAGGAGGTCTCCAAATACCTGACAAAGGTTTCTGCTGGTTACCTTGAAGGTGTACTCATTCTCATTATCTGCCTCAGACACTGTGAGGCTCCCCTTGGCGTGGCTATCGGGGATGTCAAAAGCATGGTCTTTGAATTGTCTGCTTGGCTTGGGAAGGCTATAGACGCCATGGACTTGACCACTGTCTCCGCTGATACAGTGTCTATTGCCCTGGGCAAGGTTTTGTGTGGCTGTGTCACTCTCCTGTCTGATGCTCTGAGAGAAGGTGGCACTTCTGTCATTTTCTGTCCTTTGGCTTATGCATTGGTGTGAGTGTTGATACTCCGGAGGTGTACTGGTGGACAAGGCAGGCTGCATGTGGCTTGACACAGTGGGCTGGCTAGAGTGTGAAAGGGCTGAAGACCTCCTTGTTTGGAGAAGGTACTGACTGGAGCTGCTGAACTCAGCTGGAGAAGAGCAGAGACTATGGTTGACTGAAGAAAGTTTTCTCAGGGCGTCAGTGCTCTCTTTAGTCTGACTGAAGCCACAGATCTGGCAGATGCTCTGGACCCACCTATTCATGTCAGCCTCTGTATCAGTCACCAGCTGAAAGGTGCGCTCATTGGTGATGATATCAAACAAAAAACTCCTTTGGGGTTCTTTTTTATTGAAGGTCAGGGCTACATCCAACTGCATACAGAAGTTTAGGTTGATGATCTGCAGGGGTTTCTTGGAGTGTTCATTCTTATAGTATTCTAGAACATCTGGGTAACCACTCATCTTACCACTCCGCAGGATAAACCAGCGTTTCTTCCAAGCATACTGCCTCAACATTTTCTCCGGAGTCAACTTCCCCAGCCAGCCAGTGCAAACCACATTGTTGCCAGATGACTGCAGGCTGCAGCAGGCTGAAGTGGACAAGGGCATGGGCTGCTGGGTCAGCTGGCTGCTTGTGCACAGGTCAAAAAGGAGGGATTCTTCAGAAGATGATTTCCCATGTTTCTTTAATAATTTTCTTAGCATTATTGCTTAATCCAAATTTAAAATGAGATATTACCAGAACCTTGTCTCTTTAAAATTTCTCTGTGTATTTTCTCTATTTCAATCCAAGTCTCTTATGAGTTGAGGAACCCTTATTATACCTTTCAAATCCAACTATCCCAGGAGTTGAGGCACCCCTTTTCCAGTGCCTTTGCAATCCAAGTCTCTTAGAAGTTTAGGTACCCCTTTTCCAGTGCCTTATAATCCAAGTCTTTCAGGAGTTGAGGTACTCCTTTTTCAATCCAACTCTTAGGAGGTTAGGCACCCCTTTTCCAGTGCCTTTATAATCCAACACTCTTAGGTGTTGAGGTACCTATTTTCTAGTATCTTTTGCAATCCACCTTCACAACTCCTTCCTTGCTGACCAGCCTTCTGAGGGTGATCTCTCAGGGTCTCCTTTCTTTCCCAATATCAGTAGAACCTCCACTTGTGGCTGCCTGCACCACAACTAAGTCCGAGTACTGGGTGAAAGCCTAGAGATTTGGATGAACAACAAGATGCTGGTTGATTTTCTGACAGAATGTCTCTTACCTTTATTGTGGAACAGCCTTATGTACAAACTTACAAAAACCCCAGGTGAAAGATTTCACAACAGGATATTGATGCTAGTGGGGTGAGGTCAGATAAACAGGAGGTACCTGTGTTTATGCTGGAAAACATAGACACTCTTAGACACTCCAGAGGCGCTGGGTCTCAATACCCTAACCCTAAACCTAACACTAACCTTAACCCAAACCCTAATGATAGCATTTACCCTAAACCTAGCCCTGAACCCTTAATCCTACCTCTAACCCTAATTCTGAACCCTAACCCTAACATTAACCCTTCTCTGAACCCTACATCTAACACTAACTGTTACTCTATCCCTAAGCCTAACACTTACTCTAACCCTAACCCTGAACCCTAATTCTAACCATAACCCTAACAATGAACCCTAACCTTAACCCCTAACCTTAACTTTACCCATAACCATAAACATAACCATAGCACTAACCCTGTACCCTGAACCCTGCCCCTGAACCAAACCCTACCCCAACCCCTAACCCTATCAGTAAACTTAACCATAACCACAAACCTAAACCCTAACACTAACCCTGAACCCCAACCCTAACCCTGAACCCTGAAACCTAACCCTACTCCAAATCTTAACGCTAAACCTATTCCTAACACTATCAATAACCCTAACCATAACCACCACCCGAAACCGTGACCCTAACCAAAACCATAACCATGAATTCTAACACTAACCATAATCATTACCATGAACCCTAAAGCTAACCCAAACCCTCACACTAAACCTAACACTAACCATAACTCTAACCATAACACTAACCCTAACCCTGAACCCTAAACCTAACCATAATTCTGAACCCTGGCATTAACACTAACACTAAACCTAACCCTATCCCCTAAATCTAACCCTAACCTTAACCCTAACCCTGAAGCCATAACCTAATACTAACCCCTAACTCTAACTTTAACCCTAAGCATAAACCTAACCCTGAACCCTAACACTAACCATAATCACAACACTAACCTTAAACCTAACACTGAACTGTAACTCTAACTCTACCCTAACCCTGAACCCTAATGCTAAACCAACCCCTAACCCTAACATTAACCTTTCCCCGAACACTTCCCCTTACACTAACCCTTACTCTATCCCTTAACTTGACACTAACTCTAACCCTAAGCCTGAACTGTGAACTCTAACCCTAAACCTAACCATGAACCCTAACACTACCCCTAACCTTAACCCTAAACAAACATAACCATAGTCCTGTAACCTGAACCCTATCACTAACCCTAAATCTAAACCTAACCCTGAACCCTCACACTAATACTAACCCTAACTCTAATCCTAACCCTAACGTCAAGTGTAACATTGAAACCTAAACATAATCATAATCCTTACCCTAATCCTGAACCCTAAACCTAATCCTAACCCTAACCCCAAACATGAGTATAACCCCAAACCTAACTGTAAGTATAACCATAACCCTGATTCTAACCCTAACCATAGTTTCTCAAAGTCGACATCCCATTTGTGTAACCTTACCTTTTAGCTTCACTTCTCTTCATGGCTGAGGTCTTTGAAGAGGTCACTGCAGAGGAAGGGTTCAGGGCACTGCCTTTGCCTTGCATCCATTTTTCCTCATTTGGTCTTCTAGTTACACTCAAAAGTCAGATATTTCCCTCCTTCTCTGCCTTGGCAAGTGTTCTATGAAGAAACACAAATTCAAATTACAAAAGTGAACAAAATTGAAATGCACACACAGCAGCTCAAGACCACTTTTGAAATATGGAGCCTGACTTTATTCGGGGTTTCAGGTGGAACAAGTTGTACACTGGCTGCTGGTGCACTGGCATGCACATTTTTGGGGAGACAACACAGGTAAAGTTCTCTGTGTTACCTGATCAAATGCACCTGAGCAGAGGACTGGGAAAGAAGGGGCATGAGGCAGGGGAGGAGGCAGCCAGAGGGCAAGGGAACAGAGGGAGGAGAGCAGCAAGGGAAGCCTTGGAGGAAAGCAGAGAGACAAGAGAGGGGAGTAGGGGAATTGGAACGTGGAGAAGAGACAGGAGGAGGAGTGAAGAGTTAGTGCCACTTAGAGGTGGGGGAAGGGCAGGAAATTGAGAATAGGATATGGCAAATTATCCACAAAAAGGCATCAATACTTATTAATCCAACATACCAACATCAAATGCCAGTCAGCCAGCCAATTAAGAGTTACCTGGCACAGCCAGCTTCATCTTTCAAATTAGCTTAATGCTACAATTTACAAAAAATGTTGCTGCTGAATCCCTCAGGAACAATAGCAGCCTGGTGGTGGGTAGAGGATGCCTCAGCCCCCTTTACTCCCTGGATGCACCTGTGGTAAAAGAATCATGGCCTTGTTTCAGTCAGAGTACTTGCCATCCCAGGAAAATCAAGGGATTAAAAGCTGACTCTTGCCCCTTGTGACCACAGGGACCCTAGCTGGTCCACCTCGGGGCAAATAAATGTAGCCCAGGCCTTTCCCACATCCCAAAACAGGTGGAGGACACCAGTCCATCTCCTCACTAGCTGCTGAGTCCTTGTCTTCAGTAAAGAACCTCTCTGTCACCTCATCAGCATTCCAGTGGAGAAAGGTGTAAACCTGCAACCAAGCTCCTGTCATAAAAGACTTCAGAGGTGGAGTAAGAGCTTGGTCCTTAAAGATCCCCCTCCAACAACAGTGACTAAGAAAATAAGTAATCCTTACAGGCACTACCCACCTACAATGGGAACAGCAGATGGGATGCTCATCACAGCATCCCTAGACTTGGCATGTTATCTCCTGGCTCCTGGGGACATTGGTGCTGGTACCACAAGTATTTAGTCCCCAAGAATAAACTAACAAAATGCAGACAGATGGCAGTGTAAGTATTTACTGTGTTGGTCTTTCCTTAAACGACAATAAAATTATAATTTGAATAGAAAACAATATTTTACTGATGTAATGTTTCTAAGGTTTCTTGAGCACTAGTCAGCTGCCCCGGAAGGAAAAACATCTGTGGTGTGTAAGATTGTCACCTGACCTTGATCACTATATGTGTAGCGCTAAAAGATAACCCAGAAAGTTTTCTTCCAGAACCAAAATATCTGTTACCCATTCTAACCCTTAATCTCTCTCTCTCTCTCTCTCTCTCTCTCTCTCTCTCTCTCTCTCTCTCTCTCTCTCTCTCTCTCTCTCACACACACACACACACACACACACACACACACACACACACACACACACACACGTTTTTTAAAAACAAATATGTCTTTACAATACTGGCATTCTAGAAAATTCCTTTAAGAGGCAATTCTTCAAGATGAGTGCCAAGTGAAACTGGATCATGAAGAATCAGGAATGGTAAAAAACTATATTTTTATTCAGAATACAACAAACTATATTATGAGATACACAGTTGACTTTGTATTATTCTATTTGATTATATCTCCACCAAAGATGTAAATGCTTCTTTGGATAGACACATGAAGTACTTTATTATTTGCTCTTCTATTAAGCATGTTAATATTAACATTGTTAAAACATGTCTACAAAGGAGCCAACATCATCTAACCTTTAGTCTTCAACTCAGGAGGAAGAAACATGAGACTTAAAAGTTCAATTGTAGCCCTGACTAATTACTGACATCCAAACCAGGATGGAAAACAAACAACAACATCTGAAGGAAATTTGTGGAAATATAAAAAATAAAACCAGAACCAAGAAGCCAACACTCTTTCACAGGCACCTTTATGTGAAAAGTAGGACAACACTGCCTGACATTTAAGTAAACAATGAACCACTTAGATAATAGTCAACCCATTCGATACATTTCAGCTGAAAAATGCCTATCACCAAGTGGAAGCAGAGCAGAAGATGAACAGAATCAAGGAAGGAATATATGAACCAGCAAATAAACAGAATATATGAACCAGAAAATAAAAAGAAAGAATATATAAACCTGGAAACCAACTTCAGTAAGTATATTTGCCACATATACAGGTCATTTCAGTACCTAATACAAAACTTTCCAAATAGGAACTACAATGCTCTGACCTCAGCCATCATACTTGCCTGAATATGCTAAACAATCTATTTGCTTCGAGGCTATAATGAAATAGATGAAACAAATTTTGTTTTCATTGAAACTGAAGTCAACTGTGATATGTAAAATCTTTACCACATTGTTTACATGAACAAGTTTTTTCTCATTCCTCTCTAATTCCTAATGTCAAGATGACATATAAAGGTTTGAAATATCATAGGGCTAGAGACATGGCCAAGCAGTTAAAAGTTCATTCCCTGGACAAAGGTCAGGTTTTGGACAATTTCCCGTAATTCCTATTACAGAGGATCCACTGGTCTACAACATTGAGAAGGATAAAGACAGGAACAAACAGTTAAGGCAAGTCCCTGCCAAGAATCCAGGTGAGTTTTTTGACAATATTTTGTAATTCCTGTTAGAAATAAATGCAGGAAGACTAAGGGGTAACCAATCTAATCACATGCACATATCTAAAGATAAACTGACATAACAAAATAAACATTAACAAAAATCATTAAACATTTCCAATCGTGACTATAGTTCTTTTGCAGGCATTCCTTCCTGAAACCCATATATAGAAGCATATAAAGGCTTACTTATAGTTTTTCAGTGTCATGAATCGCTTCATAGAACAGAAAGCCAGTGTGTAGCCTTGAAGTCAGAGGAATCAATACTTGTCAGTTGATGGTATCATTTGAGATGATTTAGGAAATGATGCCCTGCTGGAGGAAATATGTCACTGGGGGTATGCTTTCCTAATCTACATGGGCACACCATTTCCAGTTCCCACTCTCTGGTTCATGCTGCAGGTTGAAGATATGAGATCTTAAAAAAAATGTGCTCCACACAATTGGATAATCTAAAAGAAATAGACAATTATTATGATATGTACCATATATATAAATTAAATCAAGACTAGATAAACAATTTAAATAGACCTATAATCCCTAAAGAATTAGAAGTCTTTAAAAGTCTACCAAATGAAAAAAATCACAGGGCCAAATTGTTTCAGTGCAGAATTCTACCAGAATTTCAAAGAAGAGCTAATGCCAATAATCCTCAAATTGTTCCACACAATAGAAACAGAAGGAACTTTGCCAAATTCTTTTTATGAGGCTGCAGTTACCATGACACCCAAACCAAGCTGGCTGTGTTCATTCACATGATGTAAGTTAAAACATGGTGGGAAATTACAGACATCACTGATACCACAATCAGGTCCCTTTTCAAGATGGTGACTCCAGCAGCTGATTGCCTGCCCTGTTTCCCCTGCAGTGTACACAATACACTACTCCTCTTGTTTTGGTCTGAAGACAGAAGCAATGCTCCACATACAAATTCTTTTTCTGTGACTGCTTTGGATAGTTGACTACATGACTCCAATGGACAATTTTAAATCTCTACGGTGGTAGAGTCATTTAATTAAAGAATTTTGGAGGTATAATATACAGATCAGCAAGGTCAGTGCCTTGGAGAGCAGCAGACTGGAGTCAAAGCTTCTGGTGTCAACATAAGAGAGCTTGTTCCAGAAACATTTTTCTAACAAGATGGAAATTCAGATGTCCTAGAATTAATATGAATTCCCAGGGAGATTTCACTTCACACACATAGGAGGTTAATAAGGAAAAATCTCTTTATTGATGGTATGCATCCATCCCCAGGTAATGCTCAAAGTGGAGCTAGCTTAGACCCATTTGCATTCCAAATATGCCATCATCCTTAAGTGTCTTTAGGTTCATGCTCCAGGTTATATTTTGATCCAATTAAATAAAGACAGACAACTTGTACGTCTCGCTACTTAGGCCTATGTGAGGAATAAACAGCAAAGATATATGCCAGAATAAATTAAGCACACCTGTGACCTTGCCTTGAACTCAAAGAGATCTGCCTTCCTCTGCCTCTAGAAAGCTGGGATTTAAGCTTCTAAGAAGAGCATCTTGTATACCACTGAGGGTAGGGGGTCATCATATGATGGGACAAATTCAGGAGGCAGCTACTCAAATGACAGTACACAAGGGGAACACAGCGTATCTCTAGAACATTACAGATTAAGCCCACAATGGCCATTGGACCAATAACGACAGCTCCATATTGTGAGAAGACATGGATTCTCAGAATCTGAAGCAATCTCTCTACAAAGGCCCTGGCCATAGGCAATTACCAGCTCTCCCAAGCCATTTCCTGGTTTTAGACAAGGGTCTGTGTTTTACTGTCATACAACAGGCCCTTGGGGAAAGTGCCCAATACCTAGGCACAAGGCTGCTAATAGGCGAGGAACCAAATAAATAAAATTAAGAAAATTTTAAGAACTTGGGAGCTGAAAAGGGAACTTATAATGGTAAGAGAAAATTTAACTCCTTAAATCAGGAGTGCCATGGATGGCACCTGAACCCTTGCTCTCAGAGAAGGGGAGGTAAGTCTCCACCACTCCTGTTAACATTCTTGTGCTAATTGCTTTTTGTAAAGATGCCCCCTTCCTCAGGGGATACTGGACAGACCCTGTGACCCTGTAACCCTGTAAACCCATGCCCTGTCTCATCTCACTCAAATGTATCTCCCTTAACATATATAGCTACTGTTTTACACTGTACTTTCTATGAAATGAAGTAACCCTGGAAAACCTGTAATTTATGGCCTTCAACCTTATAGTCTGCCCTTTAAGAGCTTATCTTTTTGTCTGGTTGGTATCTCACTTGCCGGAAATGCACTGAGATCCTAGATGGCCAACTTGGAATTAAAAGAAACCTTTCAATTTTGCATTAGAGTGTTGACACCTTGGGTTAGTCTCTGGGCTTGAGGAATATGACACAAAAATAGCTATCCCAAGACTGTACCTCCTCTCTGCCTGAGGGCCTAAATAAAAGCCTTGATTGACCATGCAATTCATTAATGCAAAAGTGTTTTACTTTTCAAATAGTTGTCACTGATGTCCTGTTGCCTACCTGGCAGAACTCTGTTTTCTCAAGAAGAAAACTGGAACTTTATGGCACCCCAGGCCTTAAGGTTGCCTGTGCCCCTGTAGTACCTCCTTAGGGATCCTGTTATAGACCCATTTTTGATATGCAGATAGGCCTAGTGGCTGGTTGTAAATAAGGGGTGGTTTCTTTATACTGGTTTGGAGTCAAATGTCAGAATCCTCGAGAAAACATGTGTATCCCAGCATCCTAATTTCTAACAAGCCTGGTTAGCACACATCTTTTGGGTGTCTTAGATGCAGTCCTCCCTCAGCTAACTTCTACCTTGTGAGACTTACTACTTATTTCCTAAACATTGGTAAATCCTTATATCAACAATTCTACTCTTCTACATCATGGCATGAGTGGAGTGCAACCAAACACATGAGATGCATCTTACAACATCCACAATAATGGATGTTTACACATAAATGTAAAATGCTAAGTGCTGAATGTCTGGAAGATACTAGAGAAACTGAGCTTCTCAAAGCTCAGCAACCTTTCTATGGGTGCACAAAAATCATGTTGATGATGACCACAAAGATGATTCTATACACTGCTCCCTGCTCCCAATGCTGTCAGCAGATCCAGCCCACAGACCAAACTTACTCAGAGGCCTCCCCTGGGTTCAGGGATTTACATGGACCATGTGGAAACTTACAGGACAGGGAATCTAGCTGCAGGTTCCCACACAAATCAGGGTGGGATTCACCGCACTGGCTCCAGCACCTCACCATCTGCTCCTCCCCATCTGGGGACAGCAGACCCTCACTCACCATGACATGGTTTACCAGATTGTCCAAGCTCTCTGCTCAGCTCCCTGTAGCAGTGCTCACAGCACAGAACACACAAAAAAGGCACCAGCTCCTCTTCAGAGACAAGCCTGAAACTGAAACTGTATCTGTACCTCTTGTGACTGACAGGTCACCTGGAGGGCCTGATTGGCTAGTGAGGCTTGAGTGACAAGAGCAGCTCCCATAGGGTTACACCTAGGCCCATCACAATGATTCCTTACCTGGCCATTCACTGCAGACAAAGACCTTTTCTAGATCAGCAGAGATATGCTTTTCTATAGCACTTGCCCCGGGCTCCAAAACAAACCCTGCCATCTTCTTGTACTCACTTCTTCCTCAGGGGCACAGAGTGACTAGGTAGATAGCACAGGCCACTTTACATTGTGAGTGAAGTGATTTTCCCCAGTCCCAAGTGGAAGGGTGTAAGAATATTAACAACTAAAGAGAGATATCAGGACATAAAAGGAGATGTTTGTTCTGTAGTTTCAACCTGAGGTCAGAAGGACTGAAGGTACTTTTGTGCTATTTGTCATTGGGACATCACACAACCAGGGAAGAAAAGCAGGAACCAGATCTCAAACAAATTAGGACTTTCTCCAATCACAAGGCTGGATGATGACTCCACTGCTTTAGGAGCTTGAATTTCAGAACAAACTCTTGGAAAATGAGGAATAATAAAGAGTTATCTTTGTTTTTCCATTTGTAAAAGATAATTTGTTTATGTGCATTGGTGTTTTGCTTGCATATATGTCTACTTGGGTGTTTCAGATCACTTGGAAATGGAGTCACAGACACTTGTGAGCTGCTATGTGGGTGCTGGGACTTCAACCCAGGTTCTCTATAAGATCAGCCAGTGTTCTTAACTGTTGAGAAATCTCACCAGCCCTTAAATGGTAGTCTTCATGGAAAGTTGAATACTTAGAAAATAATGGAACTCAGGAGATTGTGTTTTTGAGCATTACTGCTAGCCAGCACATCTTCCTTAATGAGCAGGAAAAAAACTGCATTATCCTAGGTTCTTTAAATGAATAGGACTGGTAGAATATGTCTCTCCAAGTCTTGAGTCCTTACAGTTTTTGAACTGGGAGGAATGACAATTCAGTGAGTTGATTTTGAGTATATAAGATTTACTTCACATTTATGTTAAAGTAATGCAAAACAAGCATAAGCACACAATCATAGAAACCACAGACAATAGGACCATAGCAGGGGTACCTGTCCTGCAACAGCTAGCTGCAGGTTAGGGCTCAGGAATTCTATTCCTCTGAACTCAGGTTGTGGAGTCTCCTGATGCCATGGTATCCTGGTATTGGGTTTCAGAATGGGTGGCACTCAGCTTGATGGAATGGTTGTTTCAGGTTAGTGGAGGAGAGTTCCAGGACATAGAATCGTGGTGCACTCTAAAATTTTACTTCTGCGCTGGTCCCTTAAATAGTTGCTAAATCTTGCTAATCACACTTTGCCACACTCCACACATTCTCACTCTTATCTACAATGGCAGTTTAATCGGCTAACACCCCCTTTCTTCAGCCAAGCCTTTGTCTGCTTGGTTACAAGGCTCCTTACAAACAGCTCATACCAGGATAGCCTCTGAAGCCACATTCTTATAAGAGGGATAAATACAGATCTTCTACCAGAGGCCCCATAGACTACCCAGGAGTAGTAGGCAACACCCACATATAGGGACTCTGAGATCCATGAGATCCCCCTTGTTCAGGTCAGCTGTTTCTGTGACTTTCTCCAGGTTATTCTGGGCCGCTATGCTCATCACTCCTCCCTCTCTGCAACTGGATCACAGAGTTCAGCTCAGTGCTAACTGTGGGTGTCTGCTGCTGCTTCCATCAGCTAATGGGTGAAGGTTCTAGGATGGCATTTAAGGTAGTCATCAATCTCATTGAAGGGGAAGGACATTTAAGGTAGTCTCTTCATTGTTGCTTAGATTTTCAGCTGGGGTTATCCTTATGGATTTACCCTATGCCAGAATCTCTTTAAACCTATAATGGCTCCCTCTATTATGGTGTCTCTTACCTTGCTCTCCTCTGTTCTTCCCCTAGCTCCATCTTCCTAGTACCTCATGTCCTCCTCTGCTCCCCTTCTCTTTCTCCTAGCTCCCTCTCCCCTCCCCTCCTGCTCACAATTAGTTCCTGAGCTCCTGTACCTTTCAATTTATCTGGGGTACAATGGCAAGTTTTTTAAGGGTGGAGTCTAAACTGAGGTGAATCCTGTTTAAGGCCTGACCTTGACCCCCTGAGGGTGGTGTGTGGAATGGTGCTACAAAACACAGTCTGGAGGCACCCAGTCTCTCTTCACCTACACCTGACTGTTATGGTAGAAGCTTCACCCAACTTGCCTTCTCCACCTCCTCAAGGAACAGATGCCTGAGGTCTACAGGATGGCTGGTAAGCGAATTACTTCTCCACCCATACCTCCTGCTGAATGTTAGCTCACCTAAACTCTACTCCCCAACTCCACACATTGTACCCTGTAAGCAGGAAGAAGCCAGACTTAAACTGAAGCCCCTATACCCAGGGAGTCTGGGTTGTTTAGGCAGAAGCCCTCCTGACTTCTATATCTATGTAAAGAGGTTGGAATGTTGGGTAGCACTATTCCTCCCCTGTCCTCCAGGTGCCATGGTTGGGCATCACCTGGAGTCACCACAGTCCAGACTCCACCTGAGAAAGACTATTTTTGGCTCTACCCCTAGGGGGTTGGTAAAAGCCTCCACATCTGATTCACCTGGTGGGCCACAAGCAGCAGAGGTGGGTTTGGAGATGAAAAAAGCCGGGAGGCCAGGTAAAACAGGCTCAGGGGGCATGGGGTTCTGAAGCCAGCCATATTCACCTGCCAGGGGCTTGAGTTGGTCTCAGGACCATCTGAAAAATATCTTAACGATTTCCCAAATGATTTGGAATGGAGGGAAGGGATTGGCTATTTTTAGCAGAAAAGGCTTTGGAAAAATTGCAGGGCCATAGCTGGTCTCAGCCTTGAGCAGTACCGGTTCCGGGTACTGACGGGTATCGGACACTATGTGACTGCACACTGTACAGTGCCTAAGGTGGTCACAATGACAAACATGGAAGGGGAGGAGCCTTGGGTAGAGAAACCCCACAGAAGCCATGGGGCAGAAACCTCTCTTGGTCTGGGAGACTGAAGGGGAGAAATGAAACCCCAGGTGGCCTCCTTGCAATGGGAGTGGATGGTTCCAGAAATACTCTGTGGCAAGTAGAGTTCACAGGTGTTTCTTGGCAACGGGGTGGGAGGGAAAGGTGAAAGGTTATCAATGAGTGGATGCAGCAAGGAAATAGATTTTGCCAAAGGTCACGACCCACCCATGGTTTTGGATTCAAAACTCCTGACTCCAGTTAAAGCTGATCAAAGTGGAGTCGGAACTAGATAACATATTTTAAGAAAGTACTCATGTGATGTGCCAGGCATTGCTGGTGCAAGCCTTTAATCCTAGCACATGGGAGGTAGAGGGAGGCAGATCTCTGTGAGTTTGAGGCCAGCCTGGTCTACAGAGAAAGTACCAGGATAGGCTCCAAAACTACACAGAGAAACACTATCTCAAAATCAAACCAACAAACAAAAAAAGAAAGTACTCATGCAACAAAGCCAGTGACCAGGTTTACGCTGGATGCCTATAGCTCAGCCTGCTCAGCCAGGAGGGAGCGGATAAAGAGGGTTGGGTGAGTGTCTCCCTCACTCTTAAACCCTTGTTACGTCACTCTGACCACACCCAAGTGGGCATGGACAGGGCACCTGTGCCAAGCCCAAGAGGGGTGATCAGCATTTCCCCCTACAATAAAGTGTGTGTTCTTTTACGTGTTTGGAGACTACTGACATGTGAAAAGGCTTTACCACATTGATTACATTCATAGGATATCTCTCTAGTATGTGTTTTCTGATGTATTTGTAAATTACTGTACTGTGAAAAGGCTCTATTACATTGATTACATACATAAGGTCTCATTTCATTTTGTGTTTCTTTATGACTTTTAAGCACTCCATGACTTGAGAAACCATTACCCCATTGATTACATTTGTTGGTATTCTCTCCAGTATGTGTGCCTTTATGGATTTGGAGACATCTGTGACATGCAAAGACGTCATCATATAGAAGACTTTCATATGGTTTCTCTCCTGTATGAATATTTTCATGTCTTTGAAGTTTCCTATAACACACAAATATAGTAGGAAATTACCAATACGGAGTCAGGTAGAAATATAAGGGTATTTAACAGGGAAAAGCCTTACTTACAGAGCGAACCAGCCAGCCGGTGGTAGTCTGTACAGCAAGAAGCAAAGAGAGACCGAAACCGAAAACGCAGTCCCCCTACTCACTCTGACCACGCCCTCACAAGCCCTCAGGTACTCCTGTAGCCAGCTCCTAAGAAGTCGTGGCTACAGCTTCCCCTACACACAAAGGTTTTAACACATTGGATACATTCACAGAGTTTCTTTTCTGTGAGGCTTCTTTCCTATCTGCAAACATAATTGGCACAGGTAAAAGCTTTATCACATGCAACACGCTGATGAAATTTAGTATCTGTATTAATTAATTTTATAAATTGGACTAATTATAAAGAGGAACCAGATCATAAGTTTGGTGCTATCGATGCTTCCCTTCATTAGTGGTTGTTTTGTTGTCTATTGTAATAACTGTGACAGTAAGAGACTTTATTTCACAGCTCACGTTTATACCATCTTACTATATGAGATTTTTCACATTTGAAAAGAACTTCAGGAATTCAGACTTTGCCATACTTGTGGCTTTCATAGATTTTTCCATACTGTCAGTCATACTACATTGGCATAATGTACCAGGACAAATGAAAGTATTCATACATTCCAATATTCATAGGGCTTTTCGGCATTGTGCATTGTTGGTATGTTTCTAATAGAATCGGGAAAAGCAGTTAATTGTAAACCTAAATCACATTCAAATATATTCACACTGGAGACTACTAAATATTTTTCATATCTTCTAACTGTTGAGAGAGAGACACACACAGAGAGAGGTACATTGCTTCTTTTCATATTCTATGCTCACTTGGCTTTTATTTATAGTGACATATGATATTCTTTATTTTTTTCTTGGATTTTGGAGACAGGTTTCCCAGTGTAGCTTGGTGTCCTGTTCTGCAACTCACTCTGTGAACCAGGCTGGCCTCCAGCTCAGAGAGATCCACCTGCCTCTGCCTCCCAAGTTCTGGGATTAAAGGGAGATTGTGACTGGTTCAAGACATTGTCCACAATCTTCCCTGAATGTCTAGGACTTTAGGGCTATGGCACCAGCAACTGTTAGATAAGGTATTTAAAACTCCATTTTTCCTATTCTCTTTTTATTTTGTAAATTATCTTTAAATTAGAAAGAATCTAATTTTATATATCAATCAAAATTCTCTCTCAGTCCCATCCTCCCATACCCCTCAATGCCCCCATTCCCATTCCATCTCTGCTGCCCAGGAAGGGTGGGGCCTTCCATGAGGGATTATCAAATCTGTCAAGTGATTTGGGGCTGGACCTAGATCCTCCCACATGTGTCTAGGCTCAGACAGTATCCCTCCATGGGGAATGGTCTCCCAAATTTCATTCGAGAACTATGGATAAATACTGATCCACTACCAGAAGCCCATGGACTCTCCAGGCCTCCTAACTGACACCCACATTTATGGGGCCTGTTTTTGTCCTATACTGGTTTGTAGCTGTCATTCTGGGGACCAGGAGCTCCCACTTGCTCAGGTGAGCTGTTTCTGTGGGTTTCCCTAGCATGGTCTTGACCCCTTTGCTCATCACTCCTCCCTCTCTGCAACTGGAATCAGAGTTCAGGTCAGTGTTTAGCTGTGGGTGTCTGCTTCTGCTTCCATCTGCTACTGGACGAAGGCTCTAGGATGGAATTTTAGGTAGTCATCAATCTCATTATAGGGGAAGGGCATTTAAGGTAGCCTCTCCACTACTGCTTAAATTCTCACTTGGTTTCATCCCTGTAGATCTTTGGATATTTTCCTAGTGCCAGATTTCTCTTTAATCCTATACTGGCTCCCTCTATTATGGTATCTCTTACCTTGCTCTCCTCTATTCTTACCCTGACTCAATCTTCCAGCTCCCTCATGTCATAATTCCCCCTCCTCTTCTCCCCTTCTCTTTCTCCTACCTCTCTCTTCCCAACCCCATGTTTCCAATTCTCTCAGGGTCATGCCATCTCATGCAGATTTTCTATTCTGCTTGAAATAGTATAACTACAGCAATTTTGTTTCATGAAAACATCAGTCCTTTATCCAGATAAATGATTTCCCTTGATTGTGGGTCCCCAACATGTTGACAGTCAGGCATTTTTATCAATCATCTGAAATTGATCACAAGACTCCATCCAGCTAAGTTTTACAGCTGATGAGCAAGAATTTGCTCAGGTTCCTTTCTTCTCACACCCCTTTCTGCACTGTGCCTATACCACCTTCAAAGTTGGTAAATGAACTTAATTTTTTTCATATACCTCTCTTCATTTGCAGTCCCGGATACAATTCAGAAGGATTGGTCAACATTCATTAAATGGGCTATATGTCCTTCTAAATGACAAGTCAACACCCTGCCTTGTAGGAATTGCAGCAGTGTCTTCCCAGCACTGGGTAGCAGCAGCAGAATTAGCTGTGTTCAAAGCAATTCTCAACTACATAGCCTAGGGGCACACCTGAGCTCAATATTTGAACCCACAAATCTGGTGTTTCTTCATTCACATGACATGAATGAATATATCCTGGTAATTTAAAGAAGAAAATCCTGAATCTAGCTGTCCTAGTTAGGATTAATAGTGCTATGAATAAACACCATGACCCCCACAACACTTATAAGAAAACACTTAATTCGTGGAGCTCACTTACAGATTTGCAGGTTCAGTCAATATCATCAGAAAGGGGAGCATGATGTGAAGGAAAATATGGTTCTGGTTACATCTTGATATTCCTTAAAGTCCACTGTCTTCCAACTATGAGAAATATTGTTTTTCCTTATCATTGAGTCTGTTTAGGCTTCTGCCTAAACAACCCAGACTCGCTGGGTATAGGGGCTTCAGTTTAAGTCTGGCTTCTTCCTGCTTACAGGGTACAATGTGTGGAGTTGGGGAGTAGGGTTTAGGTGAGCTAACATTCAGCAGGAGGTATGGGTGGAGAAGTAATTCGCTTACCAGCCATCCTGTAGACCTCAGGCATCTGTTCCTTGAGGAGGTGGAGAAGGCAAGTTGGGTGAAGCTTCTACCATAACAGTCAGGTGTAGGTGAAGAGAGACTGGGTGCCTCCAGACTGTGTTTTTTAGCACCATTACACACACCACCCTCAGGGTGTCAAGGCCAGGCCTTAAACATGATTCACCTCAGTTCAGATTCCACCCTTAAAAACACTTGCCATTGTACCCCAGATAAAATGAAAGGTACAGGAGCTCAGGAACTAATTGTGAGCATGTGGGGAGGGGAGAGGGAGCTAGGAGAAAGAGAAGGGGAGCAGAGGAGGACATGAGGTACTAGGAAGATTGAGCCAGGGGAAGAACAGAGGAGACCATGGCAAGAGACACCACATTAGAGGGAGTCATTACAGGTTTAAAGAGAAATCTGGCACTAGTGTAAATCCATAAGGATAACCCCAGCTGAGAATCTAAGGAACAATGAAGAGACTACCTTAAATGTCCTTCCCCTTCAATGAGATTGATGACTACCTTAAATGCCATCCTAGAACCTTCACCCAGTAGCTGATGGAAGCAGCAGCAGACTCCCACAGTTAACACAGAGCTGAACTCTGTGATCCAGTTGCAGAGAGGAAGGAGTGATGAGCATAGCGGCCCAGAATAACCTGGAGAAAATCACAGAAACAGCTGACCTGAACAAGGGGGATCTCATGGACCCCAGAGTCCCTATATGTGGGTGTTGGCTACCACTCCTGGGTAGTCTAAGGGGCCTTTGGCAGAAGATCTGTATTTATCCCTCTTATAAGAATGTTTGGGAACCCATTCCACATAGAGGGATACTCAATAAGCCTAGACATATGAGGGAGGGACTAGTCCTGGTCAAATACAACTTGACAGATTTGGATGATCCCTTATGGAAGGCCTCACCCTCCATTTGGAGTGGATGGGGGATGGGATGGGTGTGGCACCCTACACTGGAGGTTGCAGCACTATTTCTAATTGGTCTTAGTTATTAAAACCTGGAGTCACATAGAGAAGTTCATGTTGAAAGATGAGAGAAGCAGAGTAGCCAGCCCCTAGTTCTTAACTCTATCGAATCCTTAGACCAAAGGGGCAATCCTGTCCCTAGGAACATTCAGACTGAACACAATGCACTCCCACCTTATATTACTCTCTCTGCCCAGCCATAGTTCTCCTGTCTCCACCTCCCAAGTACAGGAATCAAGGTTTGAACCACCACCACGTGGCTCTGTTTCTCTTTTAGGCTGGATGAATCTGGTATAGCCAAGTGTGGCCTTGAAATCACAGAGATCCACCTGTGTCTGTCTTCCAAGTGCTGAGATTCAGAGTATGAGCTGCCATTGCCTGGCCTATATGGCAAAATACTGCCTGTCTGCACTCTGGTCTTCAGGCAAGCTTTTTGTTTGTTTTGTTTTTTGGTTGGCTTTTTGTTTGTTTTTGTTTTTGAGACAGGGTATCTCTGTGTAGATTTTGAGCCTGAACTGGAACACTCTTGAAGTCACAGCAATCCACCTGCCTCTCCCTCTCATGTGCTGTGATTAAAGGCTTGTGCCACCACCACCGGGAAAGATTCATTTGTTAAGCACAAACAAGATACCACCACACTTGGGGTAACCATTTACAGGATCCACAGAATTAATGCCATATGGATCCTACTGAGGTGATGGGGTTCATTTTTCAGCAATACATGATCAGAGTGCTTTAACTTTCTGCTACCACCAGCCACAATGGTGTGGTTTGGCAAAGTTGAGTTCCAGGGAACAAAAGAAATTTCTGATCTGCAGAAGTTTCTCAGGTGTGCATGGTGTTGTTTTGGCAGATAGGGCAGATTCCCTATGTGGTTTGATGTACATGTGCCAGGAAGTAGACATTCAATTTTACTTCTATATTATTTTCTGTGTGGGCATCAATGGGGCTGGATTTTTCTCAAACCTCAAGGGTATATGAGAGTTTGCAGAAAAATAACAAGATATTGCCCCCATTTGTAGATGGAGTTCTAGACCATGGGGCCTCCCTGGAAGAAATATTGATAGCTTGAGGGTCAGAAGTAGAGAAGGTTAAGTGTCCTTTTGAGTTAGTTTTGTGGGAGTTGTAAAGTCTGTTTGTTACGATAAATCATTCTGCCAAAAGCCGCCTGTGCCCCACCACCACATGTAAGCTTTATGTTAGCCGCCTGCTTGAGTTAGGCCCAAATAAATACCCAGAAACTTGTATTAGGTTTAATGCTGTTGGCCAATGACTAGGATTCCTCATCTGTTAGCTCAGTCTTAACTATCATAAACCTATATATTTTATAAGACTTATCTTATCGGACGCCTTATTGGCGCCCCTCCTTGCTGGTGGATCACATTGTGCAGCTGGAGCAGGAACAGAGGTGAAAAGAGACACTTCCTGTTTCTCCTTCGCTTAAATATGAGTCTCCTTGCCATGTCACTTCCTGCCTGGATCACCACTTCTCTACTACATTTCCCAGAATCCTCTTTGACTCCTAGTCCCATCTAACTTGCTGTCTCATTGGACAAACAGAACTTTATTTAACAATCAATAAGATAAACATACACAGTACATTCTCCATCATCTCCTCTTTTCTGTCTAAATAAAAAGAACAGCAACTTATCTCTTCTAATAACTGAAGAAAACTATAACCATAACTATCTGTCTTCAACTCTATCAAAGACCACAGAAGGATAATGTATAAACTCTAGAATTGACAGAGACATCTGCTACCTGGACAGTCACCCAAAGTTCCTCAGTAATGTTGTGGCATCCATCTTCAGCCCACAGGCCACAGTGTGTCTGGCACACTTCTCCATTTCAACAGGCACCCTTCAGTACTGTCTTGTTTTGTAAGTTCAGCAGTCACTTTCTTGTGGGTCCTGTATGTCCAGTTTATACAGCAGCAAACAGTCCAGGCAAGACCAGTTTCTTGCTCAAATGGCTAATCTTGCCATGTTGAAACCAAACTCCATAACGAGTTTCTTTGATGCCCATCCTCCTTTCTGGAGTAATTGGTGTGCCAGGAGCAGTTGTGTCTCACTGCCAAGAAAAACCCTAAACCATTTAAATGCCATATTTCTGTAGGTCTTTGAAAGATTTGAAGAATACCTATCCATCTCAAATACATGTCTGTATATCTAGAAAACCTAACTAACCTAATTATAAGTCTGACTATTATAGGTAAAAGATCTGTATAAACACAATACCTAAACAAGAGGAGACATACATATCACAAAATAGACCTTAAAGTTGTATCAATAAATGAAAATCTATACTGATGCAAAGTATTCATTCCTATATCCTATTCCCCTTTTATTTCTTTAAAAAGAGATTGACTATGTTCATTATCATTTATAACTAATCCCATTTAAATGAAAACAAACATTTATAAACAATATTTGGGGATTTGGGTGTCGTTCCTTCTAAACTGCTTCCTGCTTATTGGGGGCGATGTTGATATACCATGGGGATTATGATAAAACATAGAAACCTGACCAAGTCCTTGTTTTTGTAGTCTGTAAGGCTGTATTGTCTCAGCTTCAGGGGGTCTTGCTTGATAAAACCATAATAGTCTGGAAGGAATCCATAGCTTTTTATTTTATGTGGGAACACAATACTGAGGTGGCTCTTTATCATTATTATTATTATTATTATTATTATTATTATTATTATGTGGGCAATTTTCCCCATAAAACACCCACTTATCATTTATCTTGTGTCTCTTGAACTCAAAACTCAAACACACTGCCTTAACACAAAACAATATTTTTATTGAAACTAAAGACAAGTATGAAGTCTTTATCAAAATTTTTCATGAATTGGGTTTTCTCTTCCCTGAGTTCTTCCCTATTATCTTATAAGAAGATGATACAAAAAGGATTTAAACATGTACAGGGCTATAGATATGGATGAGCAAAATTATGACAGGGTCATTGCTAGGACCTAGATCAGGCTTTTGAGAACTTTCTGTAATTTCTGCTACAGGAATACACAAGGGTCTAACTTTCTTGGGAACAAGCATGAACAGTCACAACCCCCCCCACACTGACATCACATAATTAAAATTAAATCAAATCTCTAACCTAACAGATTTTTACACATGAATATTTTCTCATGTAAGTAGTCATGCTTGTAACTGAGGTGATGATCCATCTAAAGTCTTAACAGTCTCTCTTCATCATGTATTGGTTCGTGTAACTGATAAGAAGCACTTAGCAATGGGTTTAGAGAAATCAACTGGTTTGAAGGAGTTTTTTATGTCTTTAAATAAAAGTTTGAAATCAAAAAGGGTTACCTTATCAATGAATTCACAGGATTTTGTCCATATGAGTTTGCAGGTGCAAACAAAATAGAGACATCATAATGCTTGAACAGATTGTTGACACTTGTCAGATATTTTTCTATCCAGCATCTTGTATAACTAAATTTGTTTTGGCTGAAGATCTTACCAAATCCTTTATAGTAAGATTCCCTTCAGTATGGGCTTTGTTGGGTCCTCAAAGATTATTGTGATAAGCAAAGTGCACAACTTTACCATACTGCTTACATTTATAGGTTTTTTTTTACAGTACGATTTCTTTCATGATTTTAAAGGCTGATGATACATAGAAAGGCTTTACCACATTGAGTACATTCACAGGCTCTCTCTCAAGTATGTGCTCTTTTATGTCTTACAAGACTCCCATGTTGTGAAAATGCTTTACCACATTGGTTACATGATAGGGTTTCTCTCCAGTGTGTGCTCTTTTATGATTTATGAGACTGCCCTGTTGTGAAAAAGCTTTACCACATTGACTACATTCATAGGGTTTCTCTCCAGTGTGCGTTCTTATATGTGTTTGTAGACTATTGACCTGTGAAAAGGCTTTAGCACATTGATTACATACATAGGGTTTCTCTCCTGTATGTATTCTTTTAAGATATTGGAGACTACTGGTACATGAAAAGGCTTTACCACATTGATTACATTTATAGGGTTTCTCTCCAATATGTGTGCTTTGATGTCTTTTAAGATCACCATGGCGTGTAAAAGCTCTACCACACTGATTACATTCATATGATTTCTCTCCAATATGTGTTTTTTTGATGTGCTCGGCAATTACTGTGCTGTGAAAAGGATTTACCACATTGATTACACTTGTAAGGTCTCTCCCCTGTATGTGTTTTTATATGTTTTTGAAACTGTCCATGACTTCCAAAAGCTTTACCACATTGATTACATTCATGGTTTTTCTTTCCAGTATGTGTTATTTTATGGAGTCTGAGACAACTATGACATGCAAAGACTTCACCATATTGAAGATATTCATATGGTTTCTCTCCAGTATGAATTTCTTCATGCCTTTGAAGATGCCTTAACACACAAATATATCAACACATTGAGGATCTTTACAGGGTTTCTATCCTGTTTGCCTTCTTACATTCCTGCATAGATTATTGGCACATGTAAAAGCTTTACCATATGCATTATACTGATGAAACTTAGTATCTGTTTAAATTGCTTTTATAAATTGGCCTCATTGTAAAGATGAATCAGTTATTAAGTTTTACACTATCGATGCTTCCCTTCATTAGTGGTTGTTTTGTTGTCTCTTAAGATAACTCTGATAGTAAGAGACTTTATTTCATGGCCCATGTTTATAACATCTACATATTTTTATATGAGATTTTTAACATATTTGAAAATAACTGAAGGAACTCAGAGCTTTACCATACTCATTGCATTCATAAGTTTTCCTATAGTGTGAGTCACACTACATTGGAAGAATGTACCAGGTGAAATGGAAGTATTCACACAATCCAATGCTCATAGGGATTTTCTGCACTGTAAGTTTTTTGGTGTCTTTCCAATCAAGTTGGAAAAACAATTAATTGTAAACTTGTATCACATTTAATCAATCTACTCAATGGGGACTAGTAAATATTTTCATATCTTCTAATAGTCCCAAGAGACATATGATATTCTTTTTTTCATAGTTTTTTGAAACATGATTCTCTGTGTGCCTTTGGACCTTGTCCCATAACTTACTCTGTAGACTAGGCTGGCCCCCAACTCTCAGACATCCACCTGTCTCTGCCTCCCTAGTGCTGGGATTAAAGGAATGCATCACTACCACCCTGTTTTATATGATATTCTTATTGAAGTAAAAATAACTAATAAAAATTTTCTACATTGCAGTCACACAGTTTGACTTTCTTTTCCTCACAGACATGTGGTATAGGGATTAATTTTTTTACCAAAACGACATTCTTGACTCTCATAAACTGACCCTTTCAGTCTACTTAGCACAGTCACATTATATGACTAATGACAGCTTTACTATAGACTCTTTTTTCTTATATATCAACTACTCAATGTGTAAACCATTTAAAGTATCTGAGTGGCATGAAAGGAAATGGATTGGCATTTCCAAAGGATAGCTTGCATGAGCTTATATTGCCTAATGGTGGTATCAGTTAAGGCACTGTTTCTTTGTCTTCTTTTTCACTGTAATGCCTTACAAACAGAGAATAGCTACCTGAAACTGAGGTACACATTTTGTGAGAAATTAAGAATCATCAATATCCATTTAGTCCTTACTTACACTTTAAAACTTCCAGGACACATTATATTTCTTCAGAGGAAAATCTATACAAACTTGCACAGAAAAATTACCTTCTATGTCTTCTAAAACTTTCACAATGTTCTTCAATATTACACTCTTCCCAAATGTAGCCTAAAATATTATCACAGAAAATACATGGTATATTAGTGGAAATTGTACAAAATTTAATTTAGTATGTTCAAGGAAACTTAGAACTATGCCTTATTCACCTAATATTCCCTTTTTGAAATCAAATTACAGAAGAGTATCAATAACTAAGGAACAGTTGTCCCCTTATTTTAAATCATGACAGAAAATTCAGTCTTACCTATGGCACTGAGGTTCCTGTAGGTGTCAAGCATGACATCTTTGTAGAGACTTTTCTGGGAAGGATCCAGCAAGGACCACTCTTCTTGAGTGAATTTTATGCACACACTATCATAGGTCACTGTGTCCTAAAATAACACATTCAAAACACAGAAAGTGTGATAGTCACATTGTGTATGCACATTTCTGTGACAAAATACTCATATAATTATAGTTCTTCACACTTATTTCATGACATGGACATCATAATATATTCAACCATTTACTTTAGAAGGACACTGAATAGGAGGTTCACATGCATCATTTCTTGGAACTATGCTTTTCTCTAGGAGAAAACTGGACCTGTATGGCACACCATGCCATAATATTCATTTTGACGCACTAATGCCCCCTTGCGCAGCTTGTGAAAGCCTTGTTCTCTTATATTGGGATGGGCCTAGGGACTGTTTTTAAATCAGAGTTTTCTCTTTTATCATGGTTTGGAGCCAAATGTCTGGACATTCCTGGAGAACAAATGTGTATTTTACCATCCTATCTCTAACAGGTGGCCTAGTTAGCATACTACTTATCTTTTGGTTATTTTAGAGGTAGCAATATCTAATCTCAAAAATACTCATTTGTGGGACTTACTATTCCCTAAGAATTGGTAAAACATTTATATCAACAATTCTACTCTTCCGAGTCACAGCTTAGTCATGGAGTGTGTCAATTTATGGAAGACTTTAGTGGCCCATGCCTTTAATCCCAGCACTCGGGTTGCAAAGCAGACAGATCTCTGGGAGTTTGGTGTTAGCCTCCTTTACACAGTAAGTTCCAGGTCAGGCCCCAAAGCTATACAGAGAAATCCGGTCTCAAAAAAATAAATAAATACATATTTAAAAAAGAAAGAAAAGGAATGTCATTTTCAGCATTCACAAAATGACTCCAAATTGATCTTACACCTAAATGTTAAATTGGAAGTGCAAAACTTCTAGAAGACACTGGAGAAACTAGGATTCTCCAAGTTTGGCAATTTGCCTTCCATATACACCAAAAGGTCATTGCTCCGTGATCAAAATGCTTTCCACTGATGCCAGCACCAGGGTCTGGAGAGTTGCTAGGACCACATGAGACCTCACAGAACACTAAACGTGGCCACAGGTCCCCACCCAGCCTCCAGGAGGACCTGCCCTCCATCTCCCATGCCTCCTGATTCTGCCCTCCCCATCTTGGGATAGCATCCCTTTGCTCACCATGCTGTGGCTTCTGTGCTCATCCATGCTCCCCTCACAATCCCCTACAGTAGCACTCACAGCACAGCAATCAATCCACTGGTACCCGTTCTGCTGTAAAATCAAGCCTTCAGCATGGCTCCAGGAAGTTTCTGCAAGACTTGTGACTGGTAGGTTGGCCTGGGGTCCCTTATTTGCTAATGAGGCTTGAGTGACAAGAGCACTTCCTTAAGGGTTAGAGTGCGCTTAAAGACACAGCACCAGGTAACTTGGCCCTGGCTAGTACTCCACACCCAGAATTTTTTTTTTTTTTTGCTTTTCGAGGCAGGGTTTCTCTGTGTAGCTTCGGAGCCTATCCTGGCACATTCTCTGGAGACCAGGCTGGCCTTGAACTCACAGATATTCACCTGCCTCTGCCTCCCGAGTGCTGGGATTAAAGACGTGTGCTACCAATGCCCAGCTAACACCCGGACATTTTAAAAAAAATGCAGAGTCATGAATTTCAAAATCACTCACACCTGTCTTCAGATCTGAAGCAACCTCTCCACAAAGGCTTTGTTCCAGACCATGACCAGCTCTCCCAAGCAAATTATTCCTGGTTTTTGACCAGCCTCTCAGTTTTATTGTCTATACAGGAGGCCCTTAGGTAAAACACCCAAGGTCTTGGCACCAGGCTTTTACTAGCTATCCCAAAAATGTTGCTCTTCCATGACTGGGGACCTCAATGAAAGCCTAGTTTGCTGAGCAGTGGTTTCATAAGCCTTTAATCCCTGCACTCCAGAGACAGAGGCAGGAGGAACTCTGTGATCTTGAGACTAGCCTGGTTTACAAGAGCTAGTTCCAGGACAGTCTCCACAGCCACAGAGAAACCCTGACTCCAAAAAAGGAAGCCTTGCCCGATAAGGCAAGTCCTAAACCCAACACTGTTTTAATTTTCAATTTGTTGTCACCCGGTGTCCTATTGTGTAAGGAGCCTTGTAACCAGGCAGGTAAAGGCCTGGCCTGAGGGAAATTAAAAGGAGGGGAGTATAGACCCATTAACCAGCCATTGTAGATAAGAGTTAGAATGTGTGGCAAACTGTGATTAACAAGATTTAACACACTATTAAAGGAACAGCTCAGAACTGGTAATTTTAGAGTGTATCACAACTCAATGTCCTGGAGCTCTCCTCCTTTAACCTGAAACAACCAGTCCATCAAGCAGAGTGCTGCCTGTTCTGAAACCCAATACCAGGACACCCAGGACTCAGGAGACCCCCACAACCTGAATTCAGAGGAACAGAAATCTGGAGCCTGACCCTGTGGCTGCCACTGCAGGGGATGTACCCCCTGCTATGGCCCTATTGTCTGTGGTTTTTAGGATTGTTTGATTATGCTTATGTGTGTTACTTTGACATAAGTGTGAAGTAAAACTTATATACTCTAAGCGAACTTATATACTCAAAACCCGAGTTTGTCATTCCTCCCATGTCAAAACCTGGCAAGGGCTCGAGACATGGAGAGACATATTCTACCAGTCCAATTCATGTAGAGAACCTAGAATAATTCAGTTATTTATTTTTTAACCCTCTCATTGGGGATGATGTGATGGGTATCAGTAATTCTCAAAAACACATCTCCCTACATCCATTATTCCTTAAGTAGTCAACTTTCCATGAAGAGTACTCTTTAGGAGTACTCTTTAGTACTCTTTCTCAGCAGTTAAGAGCACTGGCTGCTCTTCAGTGAACCTGGGTTGAAGTCCCAGCACCCACATGGCAGCTCACAACTGTCTGTGACTCCATTTCCAGGTCATCTGACACATTCAAGTAGACATACATGCAAGGAAAACCCAATGCACATAAACTAAGAATCATTGACAAACGGAAAAACAAAGATAACCCTTTATTATTCTTCATTTGCCAAGAGTTTGCTCTGAAATTCAAGCTCCTAAAGCAGTGAAGCCATCATCCAGCCTTGTGATTGGAGAAAGTCCTAATTTGTTTGAGATCTGGTTCCTGCTTTTCTTCCCTGGTTGTGTGATGTCCCAGTGACGACTAGCAAAAAAGTACCTTCAGTCCTTCTGACCTCAGGTTGAAACTACAGAAAAACATCTCCTTTTATGTCCTGATATCTCTCTTTAGTTGTTAATATTCTTACACCCTTCCACTTGGGACTGGGGAAAATCACTTCACTCACAATGCAAAGTGGCCTGTGCTATCTACATAGTCTCCCTGTGTCCCCGAGGAAGAAGTGAGGACAAGAAGATGGCAGGGTTTGTTTTGGAGCCCGGGGCAAGTGCTATAGAAATGCATATCTCTGCTGATCTAGTAAGGTCTTTGTCTGCAGTGAATGGCCTGGTAAGGAATCATTGTGATGGGCCTAGGTGTAACCCTATGGGAGCTGCTCTTGTCACTCAAGCCTCACTAGCCAATCAGGCCCTCCAGGTGACCTGTCAGTCACAAGAGGTACAGATACAGTTTCAGTTTCAGGCTTGTCTCTGAAGAGGAGCTGGTGCCTTTTTTGTGTGTTCTGTGCTGTGAGCACTGCTACAGGGAGCTGAGCAGAGAGCTTGGACAATCTGGTAAACCACGTCATGGTGAGTGAGGGTCTGCTGTCCCCAGATGGGGAGGAGCAGATGGTGAGGTGCTGGATCCAGTGCGGTGAATCCCACCCTGATTTGTGTGGGAACCTGCAGCTAGATTCCCTGTCCTGTAAGTTTCCACATGGTCCATGTAAATCCCTGAACCCAGGGGAGGCCTCTGAGTAAGTTTGGTCTGTGGGCTGGATCTGCTGACAGCATTGGGAGCAGGGAGCAGTGTATAGAATCAGCTTTGTAGTCAACATCAACGTGATTTTTGTTAACCCATAGAAAGGTTGCTGAGCTTTGAGAAGCTCAGTTTCTCTAGTATCTTCCAGACATTCAGCACTTAGAATTTTACATTTATGTGTAAACATCCATTATTGTGGATGTCGTAAGAGGCCTCTCATGTGTTTGGTTGCACTCCACTCATGCCATGATGTAGAAGAGTAGAATTGTTGATATAAGGATTTACCAATGTTTAGGAAATAAGTAGTAAGTCTCACAAGGTAGAAGTTAGCTGAGGGAGGACTGCATCTAAGACACCCAAAAGATAAGAGTATGCTAATCATGACTGTTAGAAATTAGGAAGCAAAAATAAAACAAATTAGGATGCTAGGATGCACATTTTTTCACTAGGATTGTGACATTTGACTCCAAACCGATATAAGGAAACCTCCCCTGGTTTACAACCAGCCACTAGGCATATAAGCATATCAAAGACCTGGACTATAACAAGCTCCTCAAGGAGGCATTACAGGGCCACAGGCAACCTTAAGGCCTGGGGTGCCATAAAGTTCCAGTTTTCTAGAGAAAACAGAGCTCTGCCAGGTGGGCAACTG
The DNA here is from genome assembly GCF_003668045.3 of Cricetulus griseus. NCBI lineage: Eukaryota > Metazoa > Chordata > Mammalia > Rodentia > Cricetidae > Cricetulus > Cricetulus griseus. Next base: position 9,384,802 of record NW_023276808.1, read on the forward strand.
GACATCAGTGACAACTATTTGAAAAGCTAAACATTTTTGCATTAATAACTTTCATGGTCAACCAAGGCTTTCATTTAGGCCCTCAGACAGAGAGGAGAAACATTTTTGGGATAGCTATTGTTGTGCCAAGTTCTTCATGCCCAGAGACTAACCCAAGGAGTCAAGCTGAGATGCAAAAGCAAAAGGTTTCTTTGAATTCCAAGCTGGCCAGCTAGGATCTCACTGCTTGTCAGGCAATTGAGATACCAACCACACAAAAAGAGAAGCTTTTAAAGGTGCAGAACATATGGTTGAAGGCCACAAATTACAGAGTTTCCATGGTTACTTCATTTCTTACAAAGTGCCGAGTAAAACAGTAGCTATGTATTTTAAGTTAAGGGAGATACTTTTGAGTGAGATAAGACAGGGCATGGACTTGCAGGTCACAGGGTCTGTCCATTACCCCTGAACTGGGGGATCTCTACAATGAGCAATTAGCAAAAGAATGTTAACAGGAGTGGTAGACAGTTACCTCCCCTTCTCTGAGAGCAAAGGATCCTGTGCCAGCCATGGCACTCCTGATTTAAGGAGTTAAATTTTCTCTTACCTTTAGAAATTCCCTATTCAGTGCCCAAGTTTTTAAAATTTTATTTTTTGGTTCCTCAGCTATTAACAGCCTTGTTCCTAGGTCTTGGGAACTTTCCCTAAGGGCCTGTTGTATTGACAGTAAAACACAGCCTTGTCTAAAACCAGGGATTTGCTTGGGAGAGCTGGTAATTGCCTGGGGCCATGGTCTTTGTGGAAAGATTGCTTCAGATCCTTAGAACCAAACTCTTCTTACTTGGAGCTGTTGTTATTGGTCCACTGGCCACTGTGGGCTTAGTCAGTAATTTTCTAGAGATACCCTGTGCACCCTTTGTAGTGTCATTCTAATAGCTGCCTCCTGAATTTGTCCCATCATAGGATTCTTCCTGCTACATCATAAAAATCTATTCCATCCATCCCCCACCCACAGTAGTATACAAGATGCTATACTTCTTAGAAGCTTAAATTCCAGCACTCCATAGGCTGAGGCAGGAAGATCTCTATGAGTTCAAGGCCAAGTCAGAGGTGAACGTAATTTATTCTGGCATATATCTTTGCTGTTTAATCCTCACATAGGCCTAAGTAGCTAGACCTACAAGTTGCCTGTCTCTATTTAATTGGTTCAAAGTATAACCTGGAGCATGAACCTAAAGACACTTAAGGATGATGGCATATTTGGAATGCAAATGGGTCTAAGCTAGCTCCACTTTGAGCATTACCTGGGGATGGATGCATACCATCAATAAAGAGATTGTTCTTTACTAACCTCCTATGTGTGTGAAGTGATATCTCCCTGGGAATTCATATTAATTCTAGGACAGCTGAATTTCCATCTTGTTAGAAAAATGTTTCTGGAACAAGCTCTCTTATGTTGACACCAGAGGCTTTGACTCCAGTCTGCTGCTCTCCAGGGCAATGACCTTGCTGATCTCTATATTACACCTCCAAAATTCTTTAATTAAATGAGTCTACCACCATAGAGATTTAAAAGTGTCCATTTGAGTCATGTAGTCAACTATCCAAAGCAGTCACAGGAAAAGAATTTGTATGTGGAGCATTGCTTCTCTCTTCAGACCAAAACAAGAGGAGTTGTGTATTGTGTACACTGCAGGGGAAACAGGGCAGGCAATCAGCTGCTGGAGTCACCATCATGAAACGGGACCTGGTTGTGGTATCAGTGATGTCTGTAATTTCCCAGCATGTTTTAACTTACATCATGTGAATGGACACAGCCAGTTTGGTTTGGGTATCATGGTAACTGCAGCCTCATAAAAAGAATTTGGCAAAGTTCCTTCTGTTTCTATTGTGTGGAACAATTTGAGGATTATTGGCATTAGTCTTCTTTGAAATTCTGGTAGAATTCTGCACTGAAAATTTGGCCCTGTAATTTTTTTCATTTGGTAGACTTTTAAAGACTTCTAATTCTTTAGGGATTATAGGTCTATTTACATTGTTTATTTAGTCTTGATTTAATTTGAATATATATGGTACCTATTATAATAATTGTCCATTTCTTTTAGTTTTTCCTATTTTGTGGAGTACAGTTTTTTGAATCACCTAAAGATTGCCTGGATTTCCCCTTTTATTTCTAATTTTGTTAATTTTGATATTTTCTCTCTGCCTCTTAGTTGGCTTGGATATCTTGTTGATATCACTGATATTTGGTATTGTTCTTTATTTCCATTTTAGTGATTTCATCCTGGAGTATGATTATTTCCTGCTGTGGACTCCTCTTGGGTGAATTTCTTTCTTTTTCCTTTTTTTGATGGAGCTTTTAGGTGTGCTGTTAAGTCACTAGTGTGAGATTTCTCCAAATTCTTTATGTAAGCACTGAGTGCTATGAACCTTTTTAGCACTACTTTCCTGGCGTCACTTAAGTTTGGACATGCTATGGATTCATTGTCATTGAATTTTAGGAAGTCTTTAATTTTAATCTTTATTTCTTCTTTGACCCAGTGGTATTCAGTTGAGAGTTGTTCATTTTTCCATGAGTTTGTAGGCTTTCTGTTGTTTGTGTTGTGATCTGTTACGATTAATAGGGTTATTCCAAATTTTGTATCTTTTGGGAATTGCTTTCTGATCAAGTATGTGGACATTTTTAGAGAAGATTCCATTTTGTGCTGAGAAGAAGGTATATTCTTTCCTTTTTGGTGAACTTGTCTGTAGATATACATTACACTTGTTTGAGTCATAACACTAATTATTTCCCTTATTTCTGTTTTAAGTTTCTGTTTAGTAGAGCTGTCCACTGGTGAGAATGGGATGTTGAAGTTTCCCACTATTAATATGTAGGGTTTGACATGTGATTTAATCTTTAGTAATGTTTCTTTGCAAATGTGTGTGCCCTTGTATTTGGTGCATAAATGTTAAGAATTGAGAATTCATTTTGATGGATTTTTCCTTGAATATGAAATGTACTTCTCCATCTTTTTAATTAGTTTGAGGCACACTTTGTTAGATATCAGGGTAGCTACACTGGCTGGCTTCTCAGGTGCATTTGATGGGAAATTCTTTTTCTGACTCTTTATTTTGAGGTAATGTCTGTTATTCAGATGATGTGTGTTTACTGTATGGTGCAGAAGGATGGATCCTATTTTCATATCCATTCTGTTTGTCTGTGTTTTTTTAATGGTGAATTGATACTGAGATATTAAACCCAAGTGATTGTTAATTGTTGGTTTTTTTATTCTGTCGTGGTGATGTGATGGTTTGTGTGTGTGTGTGTGTGTGTGTGTGTGTGTGTGTGTGTGTGTGTGTGTGTTGTTTGTGTGTGTGTGTGTGTGTGTGTGTTTCCCTTTTTGTTTTGCTGTTGTGAGATTATCTATTTTCTGTGTTTTTGTGAGCACAGCTAACTTCCTTTGGTTGGACTTCTGCTTCTAGTACTTTCTGTAGGGCTGGGTTGTAAGTAGTGTTTGAATCTGGTTTTGTCATGAAATATCTTGGTTTTTCTTTCTGTGGTTATCTAAAGTTTTGCTGTGGGTAGCAGAAGAAATCTCCTGGGTAAATTGGAGGCAGTGGGTTGGGGAGGTAAGATGGGAAAATGTGGGATCTGGTTGGTTGGCTTGGGGTTGGAAGGAAGGGCAGAATAATTAGAGATATATCTCATATCTCAATATGGGGCATTTTGGTGTTAGGGAGGGACATGGTACCAGGGAACTCACAGGAATCCACAAGGATTACCTAGATAAGACTCCTAGCAATAGTGGATATGTAGCCTGAACTGGCCATCTCTTATAATCAGATACACGATTTCTCTAGTTGTCATCAGAGAGCATTCATCCAATGATTGGTGAAAGCAGATGCAGATACAGACAGCCAAGCAAGCACTGGGTGGAGCTCTGGGAGTCCTGCTGAAATCATGGAGGAAGATCCCCTGGACTGTGATTTGGGAGCCTGCATGGGAGTGACCTAGGCTCTCTGCATATGTGTGACAATTATGTAGCTTGGTCTGTTTGTGGGGCTCCATGCAGTGGGATCAGGAACCATGCTGTGTAGCCTCTTTTAGCCCTGATGCTGGGGGAGGATCTTGGAGTTTGGTCCTGCCTCAACCTGATTCCATGCTTTGTTGTCTCCATGGGAGTCCTGCCCCATTCTTTAAGGGGATGGAGGAGGAGTGGATGGGGGCTACAAGGAAGGTGGGAGGGAGGGAGTGTGAGAAGAGGAGGGAGGGGAATCTGTTTAGTATTTAATAGAAATTAGAGAACAAAATGAAAAGGATTCAAAGTCATAATACTGTTTGAGAGGCACATTGACAGGTGGTTCTGACCCATAGCAGGTGAGTGACAAAGCCTCCATGCAGACAGAGCTTACAGGAAGTTTTATTGAGAGAAGGTACCTAGATCTTGAGGCAATACACAGTGCCAATGGCAACTGCATATAAGATTTGTTAAAGATTTCATAGCAATTTTCAACTTTGGGACACAACAAGAGGAGAAAGCATACATTATATATTCTAATTAGCAATAATAAATACAGGAAAGTAAATCTCATGCACTAAAACAATTATTAAGCAAAGTGTTTTTTTAACAATATAGATGACAGGATATTTATATTTTCTCCAGGTTTTGTAGGTACCAAATTATAAACACATTCAGAAATGAAAGGCAATACAATCAATTTCAAACATAAATGTTGCTAAGGGGTGTCATAGCAGGATTGGAGCTGTAGGACTCTGAGTTAAGCCAATCATTATATAACATCATCATATCCTGGTGAGTGTCAAGTAGGAGGATGTGGTTCTTTGCCATGGGAGAGTTTTTATTTCTTTGTTAATGAAGAACTGAGAGTCCAGTAATGTTCATAATTATTATCCAATGTTGTTTTTCAGTTTTTTGTATGTTAATATTATGTACAAACAAATCATAAATCTAAAAGATCTGGAAGTCCATCCATCTCTCTGTATGACTAGTGTGTATAGACCCTCTGTTTTGGCAGAAATGGTGATGACGTGGTGCAAATCCAAGATTCTGGAAGACAATATTCATGACCTGAGGTGTCTTCATGGAGATGAAGCAATTCCTGAAGAAGTTTCTTCTATCACAGTTTGCACAGACATGTCTGTTGAGATCGTGCATAGTTGGTTTATTTTATAGGTTGTTAGAGTAGTCTGTCATGGATGTTGAGGCTGGGGTGTGAGTTCATGTGTGTCTGTGGAACAAAGACTCTGATACACTTTTAGTAATATACTTAGCCTTTCACAGCTGCAGGGTTGTCCAGCCTTAGTGGACTTAAACACATTCCCTATGCCCAGGGCATTTTAGTTTTCTCTGTATTCACTCTTTAGCAAGTTGATTACCATATGCTAAGAACAACTTGAATGAGGCTTCCAAAAATACAATGACAACTACAAATCTTGATTCATCAGGTATCACAGTTTTCCTTGTTTCCTGAAGCAAATGAAGGCATGAGCTTTTACATCCTGTTTGCCCATCTTTCTTGTAGATATTGTTTTATGCAATTTCTCTGATGTGTGCTGCATAGTATTGATTTGTTTGCTTGTGTATCTCTGTCTGTTAAAAGGCATTTCTTTAACATGGCAATATCCTATTAAAAGGGTGATGAAATTTTCAGCTTATTCAGTTTTCTTTTTAAGTGACTAGGTGATTCCATTAGCTGTGTCATGGAGTAAGTGTAGGAATCATGAGAATTATATTACTATATTTTCAAAGATGTTTGCATTTATAGTGTTGTCAGTGTAACTTTGTTTTTATACATTTATTGTATAATTTAGAATGCAGTGACCTGTGATGATGTACATGTTGACTTCACTAAGGACGAGTGAGCTTTGCTGGATCCTTCCTAGAATAATCTCCATAAAGATATGATGCTGAAGACTACAGAAAACTCACTTCTATAGGTAAGACTGAATTTTTCTTCACAGTTTAAAATAAGGGGGTAACTGTTTCTTGGTCATTGATGCTCTTCTGTAATTACAGCTGAAACTAAGAAAGGATGATGTGAATGAATCAGGCATGTTTCTAAGTTTCACTGAAGACAATAACTTAAATGTTGCACAATTTCCAACAATATTTAAGAAATTTTCTGGTCCTATATTTTAGGCTACAACGATTGTAATTTTAAGGTGGAAGCTAAAACAAATATGCCTCAGAAGAAATTTTAAGGTGTCTAGAAGTTTTAAAGAAAGCAACAATGTAATTAAGCACAGGTTAAAGTGCATTGATGATTATTAAATTCTCACATGACCACATATCTCAGTGTCAAGTAGGTGAATTGTGTTTGTTTGCAAGGCATAATTTTAAGAAAGCAGACAAGGAAACCATGCCTTAATAGATATCACCATTTCAATCATAGCCTCATGATAGCTCTGCTGTACAACTGCCAATCCATTTAGTTTCATCACACATAAAATATCCAATACTGGAGACAAGCCCTATGAATGTAATCAATGTGGGAGAGCCTTTCCATATCATAGTCCTCTCTTAAAGCATAAAATAACTCAAGTAGGAGAGAAACCCTATGAATGTAATCAATGTAGGAAAGCTCTTTCACAACAGGGTTATATCCAAATTCACAACATTACAGTTGCAGGAGAGAAACTTGATGAATGTAATCAATGTTGTTAAATCCTATGCATACAATGTAAGTCTTCTAATGCATAGAATAACCCATACTAGAGAAAATCCTATGAATATAAACAGTGTGGTAAAGTGTTTTCACAATAGTCTTCTCCAAATTCACCAAAGAACCCACACTGCAGAGAAGACCTATAAATATAATCAATGTGGTTAAACCTTCACAGGACAGTAGTCTCCTAACATGTATAAGAACACAAACTGGAGGGAAAACATATGACTAATCAATGTGGAAAAGTCTTTACATGTCACTGTGATCTTCTAATGCATAAAAGAACTCATAGTAGAGAGAAACCCTATGGCTGTAATCAATGTGGAAAAGCCTTTTCATGTCATAGTCTTCTTTTAAGGCATAAACTAACTCACACTGCAGAGAGACCCTATGAATGCAATGAATGTGGGAAAGCCATTTCACAGCAGACTGATCTCCAGATCATAAAATAAACCACACTGGAGAGAAACCCTATGATTGTAACCAAGGTGGTAAAGATTTTGCATGTAAGTCTTCTAAAGTATAAAATAACCAACACTGGAGATAAATCTTATGAATGAAATCAATGTGGGAAAGCCTTTTCACAATAGTCCTGTAAATTCATAAAAGAACCCACATTAGAGAGAAGCCCTAAGAATGTAATCAGTGTGGTACAGCCTTTTGGCAGGATAGTAGTCTCTAAACACACAAAATAACACATAATAGAGGGAAAGAAACCCTATGACTGTAGTCAATGTGGTAAAGCCTTTCATGTCACAGTAATGTTTCAATGCATAAAAGAACACATATTGGAGAGAAACTCTATGAAAGTAATGTGGTAAAGTCTTTACACATCATTGTAGTGTTTGAAATTATGAAGAAAAATCATACTGCAGAAAAATTATAAATGTAGTCAGTGTGGTAAGGTTTTACACTATGTGGTGGTCTTTGTGCTGTAACAGGATCCTAAGATCTCACATCCTCAAGCTGCAGCATGAACCAGAGAGTGGGAACTGGAAACGGTGTGCCCATGTAGATTAGGAAAGCATACCCCCAGTGACATATTTCCTCCAGCAGGTCATCATTTCCTAAATCATCTCAAATGATACCACCAACTGACAAGTATTGATTCCTCTGACTTCAAGCCTACACACTGGCTTTCTGTTCTATGAAGCAGTTCATGACACTGAAAAACTATAAGTAAGCCTTTATATGCTTCAATATATGGGTTTCAGGAAGGAATGCTTACAAAAGAAATATAGTCATGATTGGAAATGTTTAATGATTTTTGTTAATGTTTATTTTGTTATGTCAGTTTATCTTTAGATATGTGCATGTGATTAGAATGGTTACCCCTTAGTCTTCCTGTATTTATTTCTAACAGGAATTACAAAATATTGTCAAAAAACTCACCTGGATTCTTGGCAGGGACTCGTCTTAACTGTTTGTTCCTGTCTTTATCCTTCTCAAAGTTGTAGACCAGTGGATCCTCTGTAATAGGAACTACAGGAAATTGTCAAAAACCGGACCTTTGTCCTGGGAATGAACTTTTAACGGGTTGACCATGTCTCTAGCCCTATGATATTTTAAACCTCTATTTGTCATCTTGACATTAGGAAATAAGGAAGAACGAGAAAATTCTTCTTCATGTAAACAATAGGTAAAGATTTTACATATCAAGTTGACTTCAGTTTTAATGAAAAAAATCTGTTTCATTTATTTCATTATAGCCTCAAAGCAAGTATATTGTTTAGCATATTCAGGCAAGTATGATGGCTGAGGTCAGAGTATTGTAGTTTCTAATTTGAAAGTTTTGTATTAGGTATTGAAATGACCTGTATATGTGACAAATATACTTACTGAAGTTTATTTGCTGGTTCATATATTCTTTCTGTTTATTTGCTGGTTCATATATTCTGTTTATTTGCTGGTTCATATATTCCTTCTTTGATTATGCTCATCTTCTGCTGTGCTTTCACTTGGTGATAGGCATTTTTCAGCTGAAATGTACAGAATGGGTTGACTATTATGAAAGTGGTTCATTGTTTACTTAAATGGCATCAGTGTTGTCCTACTTTTCACATAAAGGTGCCTGTGAAAGAGTGGTTGCTTCTTGGTCCTGGTTTTATTTTTGAATATTTCCACAAATTTCCTTCAGATGTTGTTGTTTGTTTTCCATCCTGGTTTGGATGTCAGTAATTAGTCAGGGCTACAATTGAACTCTTAAGTCTCAAGATTCTTCCTCCTGAGTTTAAGACCAAGGGTATATGATGTACCCCTGATGTGTGCTCTTTGTCAACATGTTTTAACAATGTTAATATTAACATGCTTAATAGAAGAGCAAATAAGAAAATACTACATGTGTCTATCCAAAGAATCATTTACATCTTTGGTGGAGATATAATGAAATAGAATATTACACAGTCAACTTTGTATCTCATAATATAGTTTGTTGTATTCTGGATAGGTATATAGTTTTTTACCATTCCTGCTTCTTCATGATCCAGTTTTTATCCACTTGGCACTCATCTTGAAGAATTGCCTCTTAAAGGAATTTTTGAGAGATGCCAGGTATTGTAAAGACATATTTGTTTTTTGAAAGTGTGTGTGTGTGTGTGTGTGTGTGTGTGTGTGTGTGTGTGATGATTATAGGTTAGAATAGGTAACAGATATGTGGTTCTGGAAAAAAATTTCTGGGTTTTCTTTTAGCCATACTCAAATGGTGATCAAGGTCAGGTGCCAATATTACACACCACAGATGTTTTTCCTTCTGGGGCAGCTTACTAGTGCTCAAGAAACCTTAGAAACATTACATCAGTAAAATACTGTTTCACTTCAAATTATAATTTTATTGTCGTTTAAGGAAAGAGCAACACAGTAAATACTTACACTGCCATCTTTCTGCATTTTGTTAGTTTATTCTTGGGAACTAAATACATATGGTACCAGCACCAATGTCCCCAGGAGCCAGGAGATAAAATGCCAAGTCTAGGGATGTTGTGATGAGCCATCACATCTGCTGTTTCCATTGTAGGTGGGTAGTGCCTGAAAGGATTACTTGTTTTCTTGGTCACTGTTGTTGGAGGGGGATCTTTAAGGACCAAGCTCTTACTCCACCTCTGAAGACTTTTGTGACAGTAGCTTGGTTGCAGGTTTACACCTTTCTCCACTGGAATGCTGATGAGGTGACAGAGTTTCTTCACTGAAGACAAGGCCTCAGGAGGTATTGAGGAGACTGTCTGGTGTCCTCCACTTCTTTTGGGATGTGGGAAAGGCCTTAGCTACACTTATTTGCCCAGATGCTGACCAGCGAGGCTCCCTGTGGTTACAAGGGACAGGAGTCAGCTTTTAATCCCTTGCACTTCCTGGGATGGTGAGTAGTCTGGGCTGATCCAAGGCCCTGCCTACTTTACCACAGGTGCACCCATGGAGCAAAGGGGGCCAAGGTGTCCTCTACCCACCACCAGGATGTTTCTCTTCCTAAGGTGTTCAGCAGCCCTTTTTTTGTAAGTTGTAGCATTAAGCTAATTTGAAAGATGAATCTAGCTGTGTGAGGTAACTCTTAAATGGCTGGTTGACTGGCATTTGATGTTGGTATGTTGGACTAATAAGTACTGATGCCTTTTTGTGGATAATTTGCCATATGCTATTCTCAATTTCCAGCCCTTCCCCCACCTCTAAGTGGCACTAACTCTTCACTCCTCCTCCTGTCTCTTCACCCCCTGCCACTTCCCCTACTCCCCTCTCCTGTCTCTCTGCTTTCCTCCAAGGCTTCCCTTGCTATTCTCCTCCCTCTGTTCCCTTGCCCTCTGGCTGCCTCCTCGCCTTCCTCATGCCCCTCCCTTCCCAGTCCTCTGCTCAGGTGCATTTGATCAGGTAACACAGAGAACTTTACCTGTGTTGTCTCCCCAAAAATTTGCATGCCAGTGCACCAGCAGCCAGTGTACAACTTGTTCCACCTGAAACCCCGAATAAAGTCAGGCTCCAGATTTCAAAAGTGGTCTTGAGCTGCTGCCTGTGAATTTCAATTTTGTTTACTTTTGTAATTTGAATTTGTTTTTCTTCATAGAACACTTGCCAAGGCAGAGAAGGAGGGAAATATCTGACTTTTGAGTGTAACTAGAAGACCAAATGAGGAAAAATGGATGCAAGACAAAGGCAGTGCCCTGAATCCTTTCTCTGCAGTGACCTCTTCAAAGACCTCAGCCATGAAGAGAAGTCAAGCTAAAAGGTCAGGTTACACAAATGGGATGTTGACTTTCAGAAACTATGGTTAGGGTTAGAATCAGGGTTACGGTTATACTTATGGTTTGGTTTAGGGTTATACTCATGGTTGGGGTTAGGGTTAGGATTAGGTTTAGGGTTCTGGATTAGGGTGAGGATTAGGGTTATGTTTAGGTTTCAATGTTACACTTGAGGTTAGGGTTAGGATTAGAGTTAGGCTTAGTATTAGTGTTAGGGTTCAGGGTTAGGTTTAGATTTAGCGTTAGTGTTAGGGTTCAGGGTACAGGGTTATGGTTATGATTATGTTTGTTTAGGGTTAAGGTTAGTGGTTAGTGTTAGGGTTCATGGTTAGGATTAGGGTTAGAGTTCAGGGTTCAGGCTTACTTAGGGTTAGAGTATACTCAGGTTTAGGGATATAGTAAGGGTTAGTGTTAGGGGTAGGGTTCAGGGAAGGGTTAATGTTAGGGTTAGGGTTAGGTGTTGGGTTAAGGCTAGGGTTCAGGGTTAGAGTAGAGTTAGGGTTACAGTTCAGTGTTAGGTTTAGGGTTAGTGTTATGATTAGGGTAGTGTTAGGTTTCAGGGTTAGGGTTATTGTTAAGTTTAGGGTTAGAGTTAGGGGTTAGTATTAGGATTAGGGTTCAGGGTTAGGGTTAAGGTTAGGGTTAGGTTTAGGGTTCAGGGTTAGGGTTAGTGTTAGTGTTATGGTTAGGGTTAGGGTTATGGTTAGTGTTAGGTTTAGGGATAGGGTGTGGGTTAGCTTTAGTGTTCATGGTTATGGTTAGGGTTATGGTTAGTGTTAGGATTCATTTTTATGGCTTTGGTTAGGGTCAGGGTTTAGGGTTGTGGTTATGGTTATGGTTACTGATAGGGTTAGGGTTAGGTTTAGTGTTAGGTTTTGGGGTACGGTTAAGTTTCAGGGTTCAGTGTTAGGGTTGGGGTTCAGGGTTAGTGTTAGGGTTTAGGGTTGTGGTTATGGTTTAGTTTATTGATAAGGTTAGGGATTGGGGTAGGGTTAGGTTCAGGGCTAGGGTTCAGGGTACAGCATTAATGTTATGGTTATGTTTATGTTTGGGGGTAGAGTTAATTTTAGGGGTTAGGGTTAGGGTTCATGGTTAGGGTTATGGCTAGAATTAGGGTTCAGTTTTAGGGTAAGAGTTAGTGTTAGGTTTACGGATAGAGTAAGAGTTAGTGTTAGAGGTAGGGTTCAGGGAATGGTTAATCTTAGGGTTAGGGTTCAGAATTATGGTTAGAGGTAGGATTAAGTGTTCTGGGTTAGGATTATGGTAAGTGCTATCATTAGGATTCTGGTTAAGGTTAGTGTTAGCTTTAGGGTTAGGGTATTGGGACCCAGCCCCCATGGAGTGTCTAAGACTTGTTTTCCAGTATAACCACAGGTACCTCCTGTTTATCTGACCTCACCCTACTAGCATCAATATCCTGTTGTGAAACCTTTCACCTGGGGTTTTTGTAAGTTTGTACATAAAGCTGCTCCACAATAAAGGTGAGAGACATTCTGTCAGAAAATCAACCAGCATCTTGTTGTTCATCCAAATCTGCAGGCTATCACCCAGTACTCGGACTTAATTGTGGTGCAGGCAGCCACAAGTGGAGGTTCCACTGGTATTTGGAAAGAAAGGAGACCCTGAGAGATCACCCTCAGAAAGCTGGCCAGCAAGGAAGGAGTTGTCAAGGTGGATTGCAAAAGGTACTAGAAAATAGGTACCTCAACACCTAAGAGAGTTGGATTATAAATCTCTGGAAAAGGGGTGCCTCACCTCCTAAGAGTTGGATTGAAAAAGGAGTACCTCAACTCCTGAGAGAGTTGGATTTGAAAGGTACCATGAGGTTGCCTCAACTCATAAGAGACTTGGTTTGAAAGAGAGAAAATACACAGAGAAATTTAAATGAGACAGGGTTCTGGTAATATCTCTTTTTAAATTTGGATTAAGCAATAATGCTAAGAAAATTATTAAAGAAATATGGGAAATTATCTTCTGAGGAATGCCTCCCCTGTGAGCTGTGCACAAGCAGCCAGCTGCCCCAGCAGCCCATGCCCTTGTCCACTCGAGCCTGCTGCAAGCTCCAGTCAGCTGACAACAATGTGGTTTGCACTGGCTGGCTGGGGAAGTTGACTCCATTGAAAAAGTTGGGGCAGTATGCTTGGAAGAAATGCTGGTTTATCCTGCGGAGTGGTAAGATGAGTGGTGACCCAGATGTTCTAGAATACTATAAGAATGAACACTCCAAGAAACCCCTGCAGATCATCAACCTAAACTTCTGTATGCAGTTGGATGTAGGCCTGACCTTCAACAAAAAAGAACCACAAAGGAGTTTTGTGTTTGATATCATTACCAATGAGGGCACCTTCTACCTGGTGACTGAGACCGAGGCTGACATTAATAGGTGGGTCCAGAGCATCTGCCAGATCTGCGGCTTCAGTCAGACTAAAGAGAGCACTGACGCCCTGAGAAAACTTTTTTCAGTCAACCATAGTCTCTGCTCTTCTCCAGCTGAGTTCAGCAGCTCCAGTCAGCACCTTCTCCAAACAAAGAGGTCCTCAGCCCTTTCACACTCTAGCCAGCCCACTGTGTCAAGCCACATCCATCCTGCCTTGTCCACCAGTACACCTCAGGAGTATCAACACTCACACCAATGCATAAGCCAAAGGACAGAAAATGCGAGATTTGCCAATTTTTCTCAGATCACCAGACATAAGAGTGACATAGCTACACAAAAACTTGCCCAGGGCAATAGACACTGTATCAGCGGAGTCAGTGGTCAAGTCCATGGCTTCTATAGCCTTCCCAAGCCAAGCAGACAATTCAAAGACCATGCTTTTGGCCTTCACCGTAGCCACGCTATGGAGAGCCTCACAGTGTCTGAGGCAGACAATGAGGATGTGTACACCTTCAAGGTACCCAGCAATACCCTTTGTGGGGAATTTGGAGACCTCCTAGTGGAATCAGCCATACCTCCACCACCATGGCACCCCAGGACACCTCAGTGGGGCAGGCCTCAACAAAGACCACCAGTCAATGACTACAAATACCCAGCACAAGGCACAGAAACCATCTGCTTGGCTACTAAATCCCCAAAAAGGACAATCATGGGTCAATCAGACAGTGGCAGCTCTGATGACAATGGTGTGCCCATGAACCCAGATTCTTCTACTCTGCTGTCTATGGAACAAACAGGGGACAATTCCCAGAGTACCTACATCCCCATGAACACAGTGCCCCGTGACTTTGTCACACAAGGCTACCCATCCACAGCCCTTCCTATTCATAATGTCTCTGGCCAAGAAAGGGAGATCCAGCCACCCCCAGTCAATCGCAACCTCAAGCCTGGCCGGAAATCAAAGCCACCACCCCTTGACCTGAGAAACAACACTGTCATCAATGAGCTCCCTTTCAAGTCACCTGTCACCAAGTCTTGGTCCTCCCAGGACTGCCATTCCACCTCCACAAAAAATATCACCAACACAGACTTCAGAGACAGTGAGGAGTACTATGTCCCTATGCAAAACCCAATGTCTTCATCCCCTGTACCCAGTGGCACTAACTACCCAGCTCTAAAAGAGTAGTGGCAATGAGAATCACATAGCCCTGGACTTCTATCCAGTCTCCCTGAGCCCTCATTGCAGGCCATCCCCATCATCTGTCACATCAGATGAAAAAGTAAAATATGTCCAAATCGATAAAAAGAGACCCAAGCCCTACAAAAGACCATACAAAAATGGACAAAGATACAGCAGTCCTCAAGACCCTCCAAAGATGCCAAGCTATGGTAAGGATGGCCATCCCATGACACTGCCTCTCCTTTGTTAGTTTTGTTTAAAAGATGTATGTATGGTGTGTCCACACAGGTGTGTAAGAAGTGTGATTGTAAATGTGTGATTGTTGACACAAGAATGCTATTGTGTTCTCTTTGAGTTGTTTAATTGCTGGGGAAGGAGCAACAGTTGTTAAAGTAGAGTCACTTGGGAGGGGAATTTCTACTTT
>NW_023276808.1:9400153-9427520 GCF_003668045.3 Cricetulus griseus
TGAAACCACACCAGTCAGGATGGCATCCACAGCTCTTTATCCTCCATGGAAACAAAAGCAGAAATTCCCCTCCCAAGTAACCTGTACTTTAACAACTGTTGCTCCTCCCCAGCAATTAAACAACTCAAAGACAACACAATAGCATTCTTGTGTCAACAGTCACACAATTACGATCACACTTCTTACACGTGTGTGTGAACACAACATACATACAGAACATACATCTTTTGAACAAAACTAACAAAGGAGAGGCAGTGTCATGGGGTGGCCATCCTTACCATAGCTTGGCATCTTTGGAGGGTCTTGAGGACTGCTGTATCTTTGTCCATTTTTGTATGGTCTTTTGTAGGGCTTGGGTCTTTTATTTTATCTATTTGGACATATTTTACTTTTTCATCTGATAAGACAGATGATATGGATGGCTTGCAATGAGGGCTCAGGGAGACTGGCTAGAAGTTCAGGGCTATGTAATTCTTACTGCCAATACTCTTTTAGAGCTGGGCTGTTAGTGCCACTGGGTACAAGGGATGAAGACATTGGGTTTTGCATAAGGACATAGTATTCCTCGCTGTCTCTGGAGTCTGTGTTGGTGATATTATTTGCGGAGATGGAATGGCAGTCCTGGGAGGACCAAGACTTGGTGACAGGTGACTTGAAAGGGAGCTCATTGATGACAGTGTTGTTTCTCAGGTCAAGAGGTGGTGGCTTTGCTTTTCGGCCAGGCTTGAGGTGGCGATTGATTGGGGGTGGCTGGATCTCCCTTTCTTGGCCAGAGACATTATGAATAGGAAGGGCTGTGGATGGATAGCCTAGTGTGTCAAAGTCACGGGGCACTGTGTTCATGGGGATGTAGGCACTGTGGGAATTGTCCCCTGTTTGTTCCATAGACAGCAAAGTAGAAGAACCTGGGTTTCTGGGCACACAGTTGTCATCAGAGCTGCCACTGTCTGATTGACTCATGATAGTCCTTTTTGGGGATTTAGCAGACCAGCAGGTGGTTTCTACGCCTTGTGCTGGGTATTTGTAGTCATTGACTGGAGGTCTTTGTTGAGGGCTGCCCCACTGAGGTGTCCTGGGGTGCTGTGGTGGGGGAGCTATGGCTGAGTCCACTAGGAGGTCTCCAAATTCCCGACAGAGGGTATTGCTGGGTACCTTGAAGGTGTACACATCCTCATTGTCTGCCTCAGACACTGTGAGGCTCCCTGTTAGGTGGCTATGGGGGAGGCCAAAAGCATGTTCTTTGAATTGTCTGCTTGGCTTGGGAAGGCTATAGAAGCCATGGACTTGACCACTGACTCCGCAGATACAGTGTCTATTGCCCTGGGCAAGTTTTTGTGTGGCTGTGTCACTCTCCTGTCTGGTGATCTGAGAAAAATTGGCACTTCTGGCATTTTCTGTCCTTTGGCTTATGCATTGGTGTGAGTGTTGATACTCCTGAGGTGTACTGGTGGACAAGGCAGGCTGGATGTGGCTTGACACAGTGGGCTGGCTAGAGTGTGAAAGGGCTGAGCACCTCCTTGTTTGGAGAAGGTGCTGACTGGAGCTGCTGAACTCAGCTGGAGAAGAGCAGAAACTATGGTTGACTGAAGAAAGTTTTCTCAGGGCGTCAGTGCTCTCTGTAGTCTGACTGAAGCCACAGATCTGGCAGATTCTCTGGACCCACCTATTCATGGCAGCCTCTGTCTCAGCCACAAGGTAGAAGGTGCTCTCATTGGTGATGATATCAAACATAAAACTCCTTTGGGGTTCTTTTTTGTTGAAGATCAGACCTACATTCAACTGCATACAGAAGTTTAGGTTGATGATCCGCAGGGGTTTCTTGGAGTGTTCATTCTTATAATATTCTAGAATATCTTGGTCACCACTCATCTTACCGCTCCGCAGGATAAACCAGTGTTTCTTCCAAGCATACTGCCCCAACTTTTTCTCCAGAGTCAACTTCCCCAGCCAGCCCGTGCACACCACATTGTTGCCAGATGACTTCAGGCTGCAGCAGGCTGGAGTGGACAAAGGCACAGGCTGCTGGATTAGCTGGCTGTTTGTGCACAGCTCACAGGGGAGGGATTCCTCAGTAGATGATTTCCCATATTTCTTTAATAATTTTCTTAGCATTATTGCTTAATCCAAATTTAAAATGAGATATTACCAGAACCTTGTCTCTTTAAAGTTTCTCTGTGAATTTTCTCTATTTCAATCCAAGTCTCTTAGGAGTTGAGGTACCCCTTTTACAGTGCCTTATAATCCAAATCTCTCAGGAGTTGAGGTACTCCTTTTTCAATCCAACTCTTAGGAGGTGAGGCAACCCTTTTCTAGTGCCTTTATAATCCAACTCTCTTATTTGTTGAGATTTTATTTTATTTTATTTTATAGTATCTTTTGCAATCCACCTTCACAACTCCTTCCTTTCTGGCCAGCCTTCTGAGGGTTTTCTGTCAGGGTCTCCTTTCTTTCCCAATATCAGTGGAACCTCCACTTGTGGCTGCCTGCACCACAACTAAGTCTGAGAACTGGGTGAAAGCCTGGGGATTTGAATGAACAACAAATGCTGGTTGATTTTCTGACAGAATAACTCTTACCTTTATTGTGGAGCAGCCTTATGTACAAACTTACAAAAACCCCCAGGTGAAAGGTTTCACAACAGGATATTGATGCTATGGGGTGAGGTCAGATAAACAGGAGGTACCTGTGGTTATGCTGGAAAACAACTCTTAGACACTCCACAGGGCCTGGGTTTCAATACCCTAACCCAAAACCTAACACTAACCTTAACCAAAACCCTAATAGCACTTACCCTAAACCTAACCCAGAACCCTTAATCCTACCTCTAACCATAATTCTGAACCCTAACCCTAACATTATCCCTTCCCTCAACCCCACCTCTAACACTAACTTTTACTCTATCCCTAAACCTAACACCAACTCTAACTCTAACCTGAACCCTAATTCTAACCATAACCCTAACCATGAACCCTAACCCTAAACCCTAACCTTAACTCTACCCCAAACATAAACAAATGATAACCCTAACCCTGTACCCTGAATCCTAGCCCTGAACCTAACCCTATCCCAACCCCTAACCCTAACCCTATAAGTAAACTTAACCATAGCCACAACCCTAAACCCTAACCCTAACCCTAAACCCTGACACCTAACCCTACCCCAAACCCAAACCCTAAACCTAACCCTATCAGTAACCCTAACCATAACCACAATCCTAGACCCTGACCCTAACCAAAAACCATAACCATGAATCCTAATACTAACCATAAATCTAACATGAACCCTAAAGCAAAACAAAACCTTAACCATAAACTAACACTAATGGTAACCATAACCATAACCATAACACTAACCCTAACCCTGAACGCTAAACCTAACAATAATTCTCAACCCTGAAATTAACCCTGACACTAACCCTAAACCGATCCCATAAACCTAACCCTAACCTTTACCCTAACCCTGAACCCTAACCCTAATACTAACTTCTAACTCTAACTTTAATTCTAAACCTAACCCTAACCCTAAACCTGAACCCTAACACTAACCCTAACCATAACATGAACCCTTCACTGAACCCTACCCCGAACACTAACCCTTACTCTATCCCTAAACCTGACACTAACTCTAACCTTAAGCCTGAACCCTGAACTTTAACCATAATCCTAACATGAACCCTAACACTAACCCCTAACCTTTACCCTAAACAAACATAACCATATCCCTGTACCCTGAACACTACCACTAACCCTAAATCTAACTCTAACCATGAACCCTACCACTAATACTAACCCTAACCCTACCTCTCATCCTAGCCCTAACCTCAAGTGTAACATTGAAACCTAAACATAATCCTAATCCTTACCCTAATATTGAACCCTGAACCCTAAACGTAATCCTAACCCTAACCCCAACCATGAGTATAACCCCAAACCTAATCATAAGTATAACGGTAACCCTGATTCTAACCCTAACTGTACATTCTCAAAGTCAACATCCCATTTGTATAACCTTACCTTTTTGGCTTCACTTCTCTTCATGGCTGAGGACTTTGAAGGTTTCACAGAGAAAGAATTCAGGGCACTGCCTTTGTCTTGCATCCATTTTTCCTCATTTGGTCTTCAGTTATACTCAAAAGTCAGATATTTCCCTCCTTCTCTGCCTTGGCAAGTGTTCTATGAAGAAAACCAAATTCAAATTACAAAAGTGAACAAAATTGAAATGCACAGACAGCAGCTCAAGACCACTTTTGAAGTCCAGAGCCTGACTTTATTCAGGGTTTCAGGTGGAATAAGTTGTACACTGGCTGCTGGTGCACTGGAATGCACATTTTTTGGGGAGACAGCACAGGTGAAGTTCTCTGTGTTACCTGATCAAATGCACCTGAGCAGAGGACTGGGAAGGAAGGGGCATGAGGAAGGGGAGGAGGCAGCCAGAGGGCAAGGGAACAGAGGGAGGAGAGCAGCAAGGGAAGCCTTGGAGGAAAGCAGAGAGACAGGAGAGGGGAGTAGGGGAAGTGGCAGGGGGAGAAGAGACAGGAGGAGGAGTGAAGAGTTAGTGCCACTTAGAGGTGGGGGAAGGGCAGGAAATTGAGAATAGGATATGGCAGATTATCCACAAAAAGGCATCAGTACTTTTCAGTTCAACATACCAACATCAAATGCCAGTCAGCCAGCCAATTAAGAGTTACCTGGCACAGCCAGCTTCATCTTTCAAATTAGCTTAATGCTACAACTTACAAAAAAAGGGCTGCTGAACACCTTAGGAACAGAAGCATCCTGGTGGTGGGTAGAGGACATCTTGGCCCCCTTTGCTCCATGGATGCACCTGTGGTAAAGTAGGCAGGGCCTTGGTTCAGCCCAGACTACTCACCCTCCCAGGAAGTGCAAGGGATTAAAAGCTGACTCCTGTCCCTTGTGACCACAGGGAGCCTCGCTGGTCAGCATCTGGGCAAATAAGTGTAGCTAAGGCCTTTCCCACACCCCATAAGAAGTGGAGGACACCAGACAGTCTCCTCAATACCTCCTGAGGCCTTGTCTTCAGTGAAGAAACTCTGTCACCTCATCAGCATTCCAGTGGAGAAAGGTGTAAACCTGCAACCAAGCTACTGTCACAAAAGTCTTCAGAGGTGGAGTAAGAGCTTGGTCCTTAAAGATCCCCCTCCAACAACAGTGACCAAGAAAACAAGTAATCCTTTCAGGCACTACCCACCTACAATGGGAACAGCAGATGTGATGGCTCATCACAACATCCCTAGACTTTTATCTCCTGGCTCCTGGGGACATTGGTGCTGGTACCATAAGTATTTAGTTCCCAAGAATAAACTAACAAAATGCAGACAGATGGCAGTGTAAGTATTTACTGTGTTGCTCTTTCCTTAAACGACAATAAAATTATAATTTGAAGTGAAACAGTATTTTACTGATGTAATGTTTCTAAGGTTTCTTGAGCACTAGTAAGCTGCCCCAGAAGGAAAAACATCTGTGGTGTGTAATATTGGCACCTGACCTTGATCACCATTTGAGTATGGCTAAAAGAAAAGCCAGAAATTTTCTTCCAGAACCACATATCTGTTACCTATTCTAACCCATAATCATCATCATCGCACACACACACACACACACACACACACACACACACACACACACACACACACACACACACACTTTCAAAAAACAAATATGTCTTTACAATACCTGGCATCTCTCAAAAATTCCTTTAAGAGGCAATTCTTCAAGATGAGTGCCAAGTGGATAAAAACTGGATCATGAAGAAGCAGGAATGGTAAAAAACTATATACCTATCCAGAATACAACAAACTATATTATGAGATACAAAGTTGACTGTGTAATATTCTATTTCATTATATCTCCACCAAAGATGTAAATGATTCTTTGGTTAGACACATGTAGTATTTTCTTATTTGCTCTTCTATTAAGCATGTTAATATTAACATTGTTAAAACATGTTGACAAAGAGCACACATCAGGGGTACATCATATACCCTTGGTCTTAAACTCAGGAGGAAGAATCTTGAGACTTAAGAGTTCAATTGTAGCCCTGACTAATTACTGACATCCAAACCAGGATGGAAAACAAACAACAACATCTGAAGGAAATTTGTGGAAATATTCAAAAATAAAACCAGGACCAAGAAGCAACCACTCTTTCACAGGCACCTTTATGTGAAAAGTAGGACAACACTGATGCCATTTAAGTAAACAATGAACCACTTTCATAATAGTCAACCCATTCTATACATTTCAGCTCAAAAATGCCTATCACCAAGTGAAAGCACAGCAGAAGATGAGCATAATCAAAGAAGGAATATATGAACCAGCAAATAAACAGTATATATGAACCAGCAAATAAACAGAAAGAATATATGAACCAGCAAATAAACTTCAGTAAGTATATTTGTCACATATACAGGTCATTTCAATACCTAATACAAAACTTTCAAAATAGAAACTACAATACTCTGACCTCAGCCATCATACTTGCCTGAATATGCTAAACAATATACTTGCTTTGAGGCTATAATGAAATAAATGAAACAGATTTTTTTCATTAAAACTGAAGTCAACTTGATATGTAAAATCTTTACCTATTGTTTACATGAAGAAGAATTTTCTCGTTCTTCCTTATTTCCTAATGTCAAGATGACAAATAGAGGTTTAAAATATCATAGGGCTAGAGACATGGTCAACCCGTTAAAAGTTCATTCCCAGGACAAAGGTCCGGTTTTTGACAATTTCCTGTAGTTCCTATTACAGAGGATCCACTGATCTACAACTTTGAGAAGGATAAAGACAGGAACAAACAGTTAAGACGAGTCCCTGCCAAGAATCCAGGTGAGTTTTTTGACAATATTTTGTAATTCCTGTTAGAAATAAATACAGGAAGACTAAGGGGTAACCATTCTAATCACATGCACATATCTAAAGATAAACTGACATAACAAAATAAACATTAACAAAAATCATTAAACATTTCCAATCATGACTATATTTCTTTTGTAAGCATTCCTTCCTGAAACCCATATATTGAAGCATATAAAGGCTTACTTATAGTTTTTCAGTGTCATGAACTGCTTCATAGAACAGAAAGCCAGTATGTAGGCTTGAAGTCAGAGGAATCAATACTTGTCAGTTGGTGGTATCATTTGAGATGATTTAGGAAATGATGACCTGCTGGAGGAAATATGTCACTGGGGGTATGCTTTCCTAATCTACATGGGCACACCGTTTCCAGTTCCCACTCTCTGGTTCATGCTGCAGCTTGAGGATGTGAGATCTTAGGATCCTGTTACAGCACAAAGACCACCACATAGTGTAAAACCTTACCACACTGACTACATTTATAATTTTTCTGCAGTATGATTTTTCTTCATAATTTCAAACACTACAATGATGTGTAAAGACTTTACCACATTACTTTCATAGAGTTTCTCTCCAATATGTGTTCTTTTATGCATTGAAACATTACTGTGACATGAAAGGCTTTACCACATTGACTACAGTCATAGGGTTTCTTTCCCTCTATTATGTGTTATTTTGTGTGTTTAGAGACTACTATCCTGCCAAAAGGCTGTACCACACTGATTACATTCTTAGGGCTTCTCTCTAATGTGGGTTCTTTTATGAATTTACAGGACTATTGTGAAAAGGCTTTCCCACATTGATTTCATTCATAAGATTTCTCTCCAGTGTTGGTTATTTTATACTTTAGAAGACTTACATGCAAAATCTTTACCACCTTGGTTACAATCATAGGGTTTCTCTCCAGTGTGGTTTATTTTATGATCTGGAGATCAGTCTGCTGTGAAATGGCTTTCCCACATTCATTGCATTCATAGGGTCTCTCTGCAGTGTGAGTTAGTTTATGCCTTAAAAGAAGACTATGACATGAAAAGGCTTTTCCACATTGATTACAGCCATAGGGTTTCTCTCTACTATGAGTTCTTTTATGCATTAGAAGATCACAGTGACATGTAAAGACTTTTCCACATTGATTGGTCATAGGTTTTCCCTCCAGTTTGTGTTCTTATACATGTTAGGAGACTACTGTCCTGTGAAGGTTTAACCACATTGATTATATTTATAGGTCTTCTCTGCAGTGTGGGTTCTTTGGTGAATTTGGAGAAGACTATTGTGAAAACACTTTACCACACTGTTTATATTCATAGGATTTTCTCTAGTATGGGTTATTCTATGCATTAGAAGACTTACATTATATGCATAGGATTTAACAACATTGATTACATTCATCAAGTTTCTCTCCTGCAACTGTAATGTTGTGAATTTGGATATAACCCTGTTGTGAAAGAGCTTTCCTACATTGATTACATTCATAGGGTTTCTCTCCTACTTGAGTTATTTTATGCTTTAAGAGAGGACTATGATATGGAAAGGCTCTCCCACATTGATTACATTCATAGGGCTTGTCTCCAGTATTGGATATTTTATGTGTGATGAAACTAAATGGGTTGGCAGTTGTACAGCAGAGCTATCATGAGGGTATGATTGAAATGGTGATATCTATTAAGGCATGGTTTCCTTGTCTGCTTTCTTAAAATTATGCCTTGCAAACAAACACAATTCACCTACTTGACACTGAGATATGTGGTCATGTGAGAATTTAATAATCATCAATGCACTTTAACCTGTGCTTAATTACATTGTTGCTTTCTTTAAAACTTCTAGACACCTTAAAATTTCTTCTGAGGCATATTTGTTTTAGCTTCCACCTTAAAATTACAATCGTTGTAGCCTAAAATATAGGACCAGAAAATTTCTTAAATATTGTTGGAAATTGTGCAACATTTAAGTTATTGTCTTCAGTGAAACTTAGAAACATGCCTGATTCATTCACATCATCCTTTCTTAGTTTCAGCTGTAATTACAGAAGAGCATCAATGACCAAGAAACAGTTACCCCCTTATTTTAAACTGTGAAGAAAAATTCAGTCTTACCTATAGAAGTGAGTTTTCTGTAGTCTTCAGCATCATATCTTTATGGAGATTATTCTAGGAAGGATCCAGCAAAGCTCACTCGTCCTTAGTGAAGTCAACATGTACATCATCACAGGTCACTGCATTCTAAATTATACAATAAATGTATAAAAACAAAGTTACACTGACAACACTATAAACGCAAACATCTTTGAAAATATAGTAAGATAATTCTCATGATTCCTACACTTACTCCATGACACAACTAATGGAATCACCTAGTCACTTAAAAAGAAAACTGAATAAGCTGAAAATTTCATCACCCTTTTAATAGGATATTGCCATGTTAAAGAAATGCCTTTTAACAGACAGAGATACACAAGCAAACAAATCAATACTATGCAGCACACATCAGAGAAATTGCATAAAACAATATCTACAAGAAAGATGGGCAAACAGGATGTAAAAGCTCATGCCTTCATTTGCTTCAGGAAACAAGGAAAACTGTGATACCTGATGAATCAAGATTTGTAGTTGTCATTGTATTTTTGGAAGCCTCATTCAATTTGTTCTTAGCGTATGGTAATCAACTTGCTAAAGAGTGAATACAGAGAAAACTAAAATGCCCTGGGCATAGGGAATGTGTTTAAGTCCACTAAGGCTGGACAACCCTGCAGCTGTGAAAGGCTAAGTATATTACTAAAAGTGTATCAGAGTCTTTGTTCCACAGACACACATGAACTCACACCCCAGCCTCAACATCCATGACAGACTACTCTAACACCCTATAGAATAAACCAACTATGCACGATCTCAACAGACATGTCTGTGCAAACTGTGATAGAAGAAACTTCTTCAGGAATTGCTTCATCTCCATGAAGACACCTCAGGTCATGAATATTGTCTTCCAGAATCTTGGATTTGCACCACGTCATCACCATTTCTGCCAAAACAGAGGGTCTATACACACTAGTCATACAGAGAGATGGATGGACTTCCAGATCTTTTAGATTTATGATTTGTTTGTACATAATATTAACATACAAAAAACTGAAAAACAACATTGGATAATAATTATGAACATTACTGGACTCTCAGTTCTTCATTAACAAAGAAATAAAAACTCTCCCATGGCAAAGAACCACATCCTCCTACTTGACACTCACCAGGATATGATGATGTTATATAATGATTGGCTTAACTCAGAGTCCTACAGCTCCAATCCTGCTATGACCCCCCCTTAGCAACATTTATGTTTGAAATTGATTGTATTGCCTTTTATTTCTGAATGTGTTTATAATTTGGTACCTACAAAACCTGGAGAAAATATAAATATCCTGTCATCTATATTGTTAAAAAAACACTTTGCTTAATAATTGTTTTAGTGCTTGAGATTTACTTTCCTGTATTTATTATTGCTAATTAGAATATATAATGTATGCTTTCTCCTCTTGTTGTGTCCCAAAGTTGAAAATTGCTATGAAATTTTTAACAAATCTTATATGCAGTTGCCATTGGCACTGTGTATTGCCTCAAGATCTAGGTACCTTCTCTCAATAAAACTTCCTGTAAGCTCTGTCTGCATGGAGGCTTTGTCCCTCACCTGCTATGGGTCAGAACCACCTGACAATGTGCCTCTCAAACAGTATTATGACTTTGAATCCTTTTCATTTTGTTCTTTAATTTCTATTAAATACTAAACAGATTCCCCTCCCTCCTCTTCTCACACTCCCTCCCTCTCACCTTCTTTGTAGCCCCCATCCACTCCTCCTCCATCCCCTTAAAGAATGGGGCAGGCCTCCCATGGGAGACAACAAAGCATGGAATCAGGTTGAGGCAGAACCAAGCTCCAAGATCCTCCCCCAGCATCAAGGCAAGAAGAGGCTACACAGCATGGTTCCTGATCCCAGTGCATGGAGCCCCACAAACAGACCAAGCTACATAATTGTCACACATATGCAGAGGGCCTAGGTCACTCCCATGCAGGCTCCCAAATCTCAGTCCAGGGGATCTTCCTCCATGATTTCAGCAGGACTCCCAGAGCTCCACCCAGTGCTTGCTTGGCTGTCTGTATCTGCATCTGCTTTCACCAATCATTGGATGAATGCTCTCTGATGACAACTAGAGAAATCGTGTATCTGATTATAAGAGATGGCCAGTTCAGGCTACATATCCACTATTGCTAGGAGTCTTATCTAGGTAATCCTTGTGGATTCCTGTGAGTTCCCTGGTACCATGTCCCTCCCTAACACCAAAATGCCCCATATTGAGATATGAGATATATCTCTAATTATTCTGCCCTTCCTTCCAACCCCAAGCCAACCAACCAGATCCCACATTTTCCCATCTTACCTCCCCAACCCCACTGCCTCCAATTTACCCAGGAGATTTCTTCTGCTACCCACAGCAAAACTTTAGATAACCACAGAAAGAAAAACCAAGATATTTCATGACAAAACCAGATTCAAACACTACTTACAACCCAGCCCTACAGAAAGTACTAGAAGCAGAAGTCCAACCAAAGGAAGTTAGCTGTGCTCACAAAAACACAGAAAATAGATAATCTCACAACAGCAAAACACAAAAGGGAAACACACACACACACAAACAACACACACACACACACACACACACACACACACACACACACACACACAAACCAACACATCACCACGACAGAATAAAAAAACCAACAATTAACAATCATTTGGGTTTAATATCTCAGTATCAATTCGCCATTAAAAAAAACACAGACAAACAGAATGGATATGAAAATAGGATCCATCCTTCTGCACCATACAGTAAACACACATCATCTGAATAACAGACATTACCTCAAAATAAAGAGTCAGAAAAAGAATTTCCCATCAAATGCACCTGAGAAGCCAGCCAGTGTAGCTACCCTGATATCTAACAAAGTGTGCCTCAAACTAATTAAAAAGATGGAGAAGTACATTTCATATTCAAGGAAAAATCCATCCAAATGAATTCTCAATTCTTAACATTTATGCACCAAATACAAGGGCACACACATTTGCAAAGAAACATTACTAAAGATTAAATCACATGTCAAACCCTACATATTAATAGTGGGAAACTTCAACATCCCATTCTCACCAGTGGACAGCTCTACTAAACAGAAACTTAAAACAGAAATAAGGGAAATAATTAGTGTTATGACTCAAACAAGTGTAATGTATATCTACAGACAAGTTCACCAAAAAAGAAAGAATATACCTTCTTCTCAGCACAAAATGGAATCTTCTCTAAAAATGTCCACATACTTGATCAGAAAGCAATTCCCAAAAGATACAAAATTTGGAATAACCCTATTAATCGTAACAGATCACAACACAAACAACAGAAAGCCTACAAACTCATGGAAAAATGAACAACTCTCAACTGAATACCACTGGGTCAAAGAAGAAATAAAGATTAAAATTAAAAACTTCCTAAAATTCAATGACAATGAATCCATAGCATATCCAAACTTCAGTGACACCAGGAAAGCAGTGCTAAAAAGGTTCATAGCACTAAGTGCTTACATAAAGAATTTTGGAGAAATCTCACACTAATGACTTAACAGCACACCGAAAAGCTCCATCAAAAAAAATAAATAAATAAAAACAGAAACAAATTCACCAAGAGGAGTCTACAGCAGGAAATAATCAAACTCCAGGCTGAAATCACTAAAATGGAAACAAAGAACAATACCAAGAATTAGTGATATCAACAAGATATCCAAACCAACTAAAAGGCAGACAGAAAATGACAAAATTAGAAATAAAAGGGGGGATATAACAACAGATATAGAGGAAATCCGGGCAATCTTTAGGCCATGCTCCAAAAAACTGTACTCCTCAAAATTGGAAAATCTAAAAGAAATGGACAATTATTATGATAGGTACCATATATACAAATTAAATCAAGACTACATAAACAATTTAAATACATATATAATCCCTAAAGAATTAGAAGTCTTTAAAAGTCTACCAAATGAAAAAATCACAGGGCCAAATTGTTTCAGTGCAGAATTCTACCAGAATTTCAAAGAATAGCTAATGCCAATAATCCTCAAATTGTTTCACACAATAGAAACAGAAGGAACTTTGCCAAATTCTTTTTATGAGGCTGCAGTTACCATGACACCCAAACCAAGCTGGCTGTGTTCATTCACATGATGTAAGTTAAAACATGATGGGAAATTACAGACATCACTGATACCACAATCAGGTCCCTTTTCATGATGGTGACTCCAGCAGCTGATGACCTGCCCTGTTTCCCCTGCAGTGTACACAATACACTACTCCTCTTGTTTTGGTCTGAAGAGAGAAGCAATGCTCCACATACAAATTCTTTTCCTGTGACTGCTTTGGATAGTTGACTACATGAATCAAATGGACAATTTTAAATCTCTATGGTGGTAGAATCATCTAATTAAAGAATTTTGGAGGTGTAATATAGAGATCAGCAAGGCCATTGCCCTGGAGAGCAGCAGACTGGAGTCAAAGCCTCTGGTGTCAACATAAGAGAGCTTATTCCAGAAACATTTTTCTAACAAGATGGAAATTCAGCTGTCCTAGAATTAATATGAATTCCCAGGGAGATATCACTTCACACACATAGGAGGTTAATAAAGAAAAATCTCTTTATTGATGGTATGCATCCATCCCCAGGTAATGCTCAAAGTGGAGCTAGCTTAGACCCATTTGCATTCCAAATATGCCATCATCCTTAAGTGTCTTTAGGTTCATGCTCTAGGTTATACTTTGAACCAATTAAATAGAGACAGGCAACTTGTAGGTCTAGCTACTTAGCCATATGTGAGGATTACACAGCAAAGATATATGCCAGAATAAATTAAGCACACCTGTGACCTGGCCTTGAACTCACAGAGATCTGCCTTCCTCTGCCTCCAGAAAGCTGGGATTTAAGCTTCTAAGAAGAATAGCATCTTGTATACCACTGGGGGTAGGATATCATCATATTATGGGACAAATTCAGGAGGCAGGTACTCAAATGACAGTACACAAGGGGAACACAGCGTATCTCTAGAACATTACAGACTAAGCCCACAGTGGCCATTGGACCAATAACAACAGCTCCATATTGTGTGAAGACATGGATTCTCAGAATCTGAAGCAATCTCTCTACAAAGGCCCTGGCCCCAGGCAATTACCAGCTCTCCCAAGCCATTTCCTGGTTTTAGACAAGGGTCTGTGTTTTACTGTCAATACAACAGGCCCTTAGGGAAAGATCCCAAGACCTAGGCACAAGGCTGTTAATAGGTGAGGAACTAAAAAAATAAAATTAAGAAAATTTTAAGATCTTGGGAGCTGGAAAGGGAACTTATAATGGTAAGAGAAAATTTAACTCCTTAAATCAGGAGTGTCATGAATGGCACCTGAACCCTTGCTCTCAGAGAAGGGGAGGTAAGTCTCCACCACTCCTGTTAACATACTTGTGCTAATTGCTTTTTG
Source organism: Cricetulus griseus (assembly GCF_003668045.3). Classification (NCBI taxonomy): domain Eukaryota; kingdom Metazoa; phylum Chordata; class Mammalia; order Rodentia; family Cricetidae; genus Cricetulus; species Cricetulus griseus. The sequence continues at coordinate 9,414,584 of NW_023276808.1, forward strand.
TAAAGATCCCCCAGCTCAGGGGATATTGGACAGGCCCTGTGACCCTGTAACCCTGCAAACCCATGCCCTGTCTTATCTCACTCAAATGTATCTCCCTTAACATATATAGCTACTATTTTACTCTGTACTTTGTATGAAATGAAGTAACCCTGGAAACTGTAATTTGTGGCCTTCAACCTTATAGTTTGCCCTTTAAGAGCTTATCTTTTTGTCTGGTTGGTATCTCACTTGCCTGAAATGCACTGAGATCCTAGATGGCCAACTTGGAATTACAAGAAACCTTTCACTTTTGCATCAGAGTGTTGACTCCTTGTGTTAGTCTCTGGGCTTGAGGAATATGACACAACAATAGCTATCCCAAGACTGTCCCTCCTCTCTGCCTGAGGGCCTAATTGAAAGCCTTGATTGATCATGCAATTCATTAATGCAAAAATGTTTTACTTTTCAAATAGTTGTCACTGATGTCCTGTTGCCCACCTGGCAGAACTCTATTTTCTCAAGAAGAAAATTGGAACTTTATAGCACCCCAGGCCTTAAAGTTGCCTGTGGCCCTGTAATGCCTCCTTGAAAATCTTGTAATAGGCCCGTTTTATGATATGCAGATAGGCCTAGTGGCTGATTGTAAATCAGGGGAGGTTTCTTTATACTGCTTTGGAGTCAAATGCCACAATCCTCAAGAAAACATGTGTATCCCAGCATCCTAATTTCTAACAAGCCTGATTAGCATACTCCTATCTTTTGGGTGTCTCAGATGCAGTCCTCCCTCAGCTAAATTCTACCTTGTGAGACTTACTACTTATTTCCTAAACATTGGTAAATCCTTATATCAACAATTCTACTCTTCTACATCATGGCATGAGTGGAGTGCAACCAAACACATGAGAGGCCTCTTACGACATCCACAATAATGGATGTTTACACATAAATGTAAAATTCTAAGTGCTGAATGTCTGGAAGATACTAGAGAAACTGAGCTTCTCCAAGCTCAGCAACCTTTCTATGGGTGCACAAAAATCATGTTGATGTTGACTACAAAGATGATTCTATACACTGCTCCCTGCTCCCAATGCTGTCAGCAGATCCAGCCCACAGACCAAACTTACTCAGAGGCCTCCCCTGGGTTCAGGAATTTACATGGACCATGTGGAAACTTACAGGACAGGGAATCTAGCTGCAGGTTCCCACACAAATCAGGGTGGGATTCACCGAACTGGCTCCAGCACCTCACCATCTGCTCCTCCCCATCTGGGGACAGCAGCCCCTCACTCACCATGTTGTGGTTTACCAGATTGTCCAAGCTCTCTGCTCAGCTCCCTGTAGCAGTGCTCACAGCACAGAACACACAAAAAAGGCACCAGCTCCTCTTCAGAGACAAGCCTGAAACTGAAACTGTACCTGTACCTCTTGTGACTGACAGGTCACCTGGAAGGCATGATTGGCTAGTGAGGCTCGAGTGACAAGAGCGCCTCCCATAGGGTTACACCTAGACACATCACAGTGATTCCTTACCTGGCCATTCACTGCAGACAAAGACCTTTTCTAGATCAGCAGAGATATGCATTTCTATAGCACTTGCCCCAGGCTCCAAAACAAACCCTGCCACCTGCTTGTACTCACTTCCTCCTCAGGGACACAGGGAGACGAGGTAGATAGCACAGGCCACTTTACATTGTGAGTGAAGTGATTTTCCCCAGTCCCAAGTTGAAGGGTGTAAGAATATTGACAAGTAAAGAGAGATATCAGGACATAAAAGGAGATGTTTTTTCTGTAGTTTCAACATGAGGTCAATAGGACTGAAGGTACTTTTGTGCTATTTGTCACTGAGACATCACACAACCAGGGAAGAAAAGCAGGAACCAGATCTCAAACAAATTAGGACTTTCTCCAATCACAAGGCTGGATGATGGCTCCACGGCTTTAGGAGCCTGAACTTCAGAGCAAACTCTGGGCAAAAGAGGAATAATAAAGAGTTATCTTTGTTTTTTATTTGTAAAAGATTCTTTGTTTATGTGCATTGATGTTTTGCTTACATGGATGTCTACTTTGGTGTGTCAGATCACCTGGAAATGGAGTCACAGACAGTTGTGAGCTGCCATGTGGGTGATGGGACTTCAACCCAGGTTCTCTATAAGAGCAGCCAGTGTTCTTAACTGTTGAGAAATCTCACCAGCCCCTAAAGGGTAGTCTTCACGGAAAGTTGAATACTTAGAAAATAATGGAACTCAGGAGATTGTGTTTTTGAGCATTACTGCTAGCCAGCACATCTTCCTCAATGAGCAGAAAAAACTGCATTATCCTAGGTTCTTTAAATGAATAGGACTGGTAGAATATGTCTCTCCAAGTCTTGAGCCCTTACCGGTTTTTGAACTGGGATGAATGACAATTCAGCGAGTATATAAGATTTACTTCACACTTATGTTTAAGTAATGCAACACAAGCATAAGCACACAATCATAGAAACCACAGACAATAGGACCATAGCAGGGGTACCTCTCCTGCAACAGCTAGCTGCAGGTTAGGGCTCAGGAATTCTATTCCTCTGAACTCAGGTTGTGGAATCTCCTGATGCCATGGTGTCATGGTATTGGGTTTCAGAATGGGTGGCACTCAGCATGATGGACTGGTTGTTTCAGGTTAGTGGAGGAGAATTCCAGGACATAGAATCGTGGTGCACTCTAAAATTCTAGTTTTGAGCTGGTCCCTTAAATAGTTGCTATATCTTGCTAATCACACTTTGCTACACTCCACACATTCTCACTCTGTCTACAATGGCAGCTTAGTCGGCTAACATCTCCCTTTCTTCAGCCAAGCCTTTGCCTGCCTGGTTACAAGGCTCCTTACAAACAGCTCATACCAGGACAGCCTCTGAAGCCACAGAGAAACCCTATTTCAAAAAAAAAAAGCCTTGCTTAATCGGGCAAGTCCTAAACACACAGCAGTGTCTTAACTTTCAAATAGTTGTCACCTGGTGTCCTATTGTCCACCAGGCGGAGGTCTGCTTTTCTCAAGAAGAAAACTGTAATTTTATGGTACAGCCAGCATTAAGGTTGCTAGTGACCCTGTAATGTCTCCTTGAGCAGCTTCTTGCAGATCTATTCTTTGATATGTGGATAGACCTAGTGGCTGCTTTTAAATAAGGTTGTGGCTCATTTGTAATGGTTTGGGGCCAAATGTCTAGACATTCCTGGTGAACAACTGTGTATCCTAGCATCCTAATTTCAAACAGGCCTGGATAGCAAATACCTATCTTTGGGTGTTTTAGAGTCAGTCCTCCCTCTGCTAAATTCTACTCTGTGAGACTTACTATCTTCTAAGCATTTTTAAATCTTTTGTGTTACCAATTTTACTCTTCTACATCACAGCTTAGTAGTGGAGTGCTACCAAACACATTGGATGCCCTTTGCAACCCCGACAAAATTAACAATAAATGGATCTTACAGGAAAAGTTTTAATACATAGTGCTAAACCTCTAGAAGAAACTGAAGACACTAGCCCTGTTAAATATTGATAACCTGATTTCCATGGGTGCACAAAAAGTATTTAAAGTTGACTATAAAGAAGATTCTACATAAAGCTCCCTGCTCCCAATGCTCAGAACAGACTCAGCACACAGAGAAAAGTTATTCAGAGGCCTGCCTGTGGGTCAAGGGCATTTCAAGAAAGGCATGGGATCTCACTGAAAGAGAGTATGGCTTCAGCTTTGCACCCAGATCCAGGGAATACCCAGGCTACCAGATTCAGCACCTCACCTTCTGCCACTCCCAATCTGAAGACAGCCTCCCCTCACTCACCATGTTGTGGTTTTCCAGCTTGCCCTTGATCATAGCACAGCACACAAAACCACTGGCACAAGTGTCTCTTCAAAGCCAATCCTGAAATCAGTGGCCAGAAGGGCCCTGTACCACTTCTGACTGGCAGGTTGCCTAGGAGCCTGATTGACTAGTAAGGCCCCATTGACAAGAGCACCTCCAATAGGGTTACAGTGTGATTAAAGACACAGCCCAATGGTTCCTGACACTTCTTTTCATCCAAGGTAGTAACCTTTTCTAGATCAGCAGAGATCTGCACTTGCCACAGGACCAATAGCTGACCCTATTTTCTTGCACTCCAAAGGCATTTCCCTTTCTTCCACCTGGACACAATATGGCTAGCTAGATTGTTCAGCCCACTATGCTTACTATGTATATACAATGATTCTCTTTCATAAAACTGGTATAGAGTTCCCAAAATATTAACTACCTAAGAGAGATTTAAGGACACAAAAGCAGATGTTTGTTATGTGGCTTTACACTGAGGTTAGGTGCACTGAAGTTGCTTTTTACTTGGTTGTGACAGGAACTTGAGACTATCAGGGAAGATAAGTACGAACAGAATTTTCAAAACAACTTTACCCCAAATATGTATATACAGTTTGTGTGTGAGAGAGGTCTTTTGTTTTTTTGAGACAGGGTTTCTCTGTGGCTTTTAAGGGTATTCTGGAACCAGCTCTTCTAAACCAGGCTGGTCTCAAACTCACAGAAATACTCCTGCAACTGCCCCACAAGTGCTGAGATTAAAGGAGTGCACCTCCAATACCTGCCTGGATATAAGGTAAATTTTAAACATGAATTGAATAAAATCCATAGAAAATTCCCAATACCTCATAACAGGATATCTGATTCCAAACCTATATGCAAATTGGAAACACACAGAATTCTCAAGAGGTTTTCAAAAAATAGTATACTTATTGACAAAGAATGACTTCTAAACTCAGAGTAAATCTAGAGCAATGGAGAAGGTATACAATATTTGGAAAAGTATAAAGGGCATGGAGAGAAAAAGCCAAGAACAAAAGCAGGAAAATGAAATAAACTTTTCCCCTCAAAAGCTCAAAGGGAACTCAGCCAGGTAAACTGAGATCTTGACCAATGTTAACCAGATACCCATGATTCTATGTGTTTAGATATTAAATAAAAAGACTTCACAACTCCCACAAAATCAACTCAAAAGGACACTTAACCTTTCCTGCTTCTGACCCTCAAGCTATCAATATTTCTTCCAGAGAGGCCCCATGGTCTAGAACTCCATCTACAAATGGGGGCAATATCTTCCTATTGTTCTGCAAACTCTCATATACCCTTGAGGTTTGAGGAAAATCCAGCCCCATTGATGCCCACACAGAAAATAACATAGAAGAATAATTGAATGTCTACTTCCTGCCACATGTACATTGACACCACATGGGGAATCTGCCCTATCTGTCTACACAACACCATGCACACCTGAGAAACTTCTGCAGATCAGAAATTCCTTTTGTTCCCTGGAACTCAGCTTTCCCAAATCACACCATTGTAGCTGGTGGTAGCAGAAAGTTAAAAGCACTCTGATCATGTATTGCTGAAAAATGAACCCCGTCACCTCAGTAGGACCCATATGGCATTAATTCTGTGGATCCTGTAAATGGTTTCCCCAAGTGTGGTGGTATCTTGTTTGTGCTTTAGCAAATGAAGCTTTCCAGGTGGTGATGGCACAAGCCTTTAATCCCAGCACATGAGAGGCAGAGGCAGGTGGATCTCTGTGACTTCAAGAGTGTTCCAGTTCAGGCTCAAAATCTACACAGAGATACCCTTCTCAAAACCAAAAACAAACAAAAGCCAACCAAAAAATCAAAACAAACAGACAAAAAAAGCTTGCCTGAAGACCAGAGTGCAGACAGGCAGTATTTTACCATATAGGCCAGGCCATGGCAGATCATACCCTTAATCTCAGCACTTGGAAGGCAGAGGCAGGGGGATCTCTGTGATTTCAAGGCCACACTGGTCTATACCAGATTGATCCAGCCTAAAAGAGAAACAGAGCCAGGTGGTGGTGGTTCAAACCATGATTCCTGTACTTGGGAGGTGGAGACAGGAGTACTATGGCTGGGCAGAGAGAGGAATATAAGGTGGGAGTGCATTGTGTTCAGTCTGAATGTTCCTAGGGACAGGATTGCCCCTTTGGTCTAAGGATTCAATAGAGCTAAGAACTAGGGGCTGGCTGCTCTGCTTCTCTCATCTTTCAACATGAACTTCTCTATGTGACTCCAGGTTTTAATAACTAAGACCAATTAGAAATAGTGCTGCAACCTCCAGTGTAGTGTGCCATAGCTAAACTGTGCTGGAGAAGAGTAGAATTGATGGTAATAGAATTGATGGTGTAAGGATTTACCAATTTACCAAGTTTATTGCTATATTTTGCATATGTTTGTGCATGAGAGAGAATGCTTTCTGTATGTAGAGAGGATATAGAATGTAGATAATTATTAGCTGCTTGAGTGTTGGTATCTGAACTCTGATCATTGCAAAAAAGATGTGCTGAGCAACCTGCCAATATCCAAAATATGTTTTATCTAATAACCCTCTCATAGAATAATAACAAAACTTAAATGAAAAAAGTACATGTGTGACCATATGTTATAGGATTCATCATCAATATGGACAATTTACAGCATAAAATGGATACAAGCCAATGACAATGCTCAACAATTTATAACAAAATGCTGATTACAAAGCTAACTTTGGAACAATTATATTAAATAAAATATCTACATTCACAGTGGAAATACCAGAATTTTCAATGTGATTATGAAAAGGTAGTACACAGACAGATATAATATTACATTTGTACTTACCACAATGCTACAACATTCAAAATATATACAATATTTGTAAAAATAAAGATGGAGAGAAAAAACCAAGAACAGACGCTAGAAATTATAGTCAACTATTAATCAAAAGAAGAAAAGATACTTAGCCTGGAAAAGTGTGATCTTGAAAAATGTTATCCAACTACCTATGAATACAGAGATTAAATAAACAGACATTAAAACTCCAATGAAATTAACTCAAAGTGGACCTTAAACTGTTGTTTCTGTCCCTCCAGCTACTGATATTTGTTCTAAATTCAGCAGCCCCATGTACAAGAGCTCTCTCTATAAAGGAGATTTCTTACTATGGCTCTGCAGCACTTTGTGCCTCCAGTGGTCTCAGGTAAACCCAGCCCCAATGATGCCCAATCTCAAAACAACATGGAAGATTAAATTAATAACTGCTTCCTGCCACATGGATTATGGCCCTAGATGTAGATGCTGCCTAACCTACCTACACAACACCATGCATACCTGAGAAATCTCTAAAGAACAGAATCTTCTTTTGTCCCCTGGAACTACTCTTTACTGAATCATACTATTGTAGCTGGTGTAGTACAAACTTAATAACATTATAATCATGTATTGAGGAAATACAATCGATTTCACTGTCTTTATACCATTTTCTTAACTATTCTCAATATTTATAAGACAAACCTGAAAGTGGAATGCAATATCCAGGGATTCTATTCACGACACTGCCAGTTTCCCAATCAGTGTTCCCACTGCACTCCAAGCAGTGCCTGTGTGTGCACACTGGACAGTGATATTGCAAGCATCATATCTTCCATTGCCAGGGCTACAGATTCTCTCTCATTGGCTAGGACCACCCAGCCTGGCCTAGAATATTAGTAGGCTCCCTACCAGGTGATCAGAGTTCAAATGACCCAGATAGCACAGTCCTTCCAGCCACTGCCCTTCCAGCCTAGAAGACAGTGGCCTTGTAAAGAAAATTTGTATTTTAGTAGGCATTTTTCCACTCTCATGGAACACATCCTGCTCCTCGTGCAAAGCACAGGCTGTTTTTTTTCTTTTGTGCACATTACATTATATACTCAATGTGCAGTGCCACCAATCCTTAACCTCATAGCTGGGAAATACTGCAGCCAACTGTATGTCACATTCAAACATTAAGCAACCAAAGACAGAGAGCTTCCTCCTTCACTATCCTTTATATATGCAGGCCACCAGCAGATGGTGTCATTAGTACTAAAGGTAGCTCTTATTCTTTTTATGTGTTTTGTTTTGTTGTTTTCAAGACAGGATTTATCTATGTAGCCCTGGATCTCATTCTGTGGACCTGGCTGGCCTCAAATACAAGAATATGGCTGCCTCTGCCTCCTCGGTGCTGGGGTTAAACATGTGTACTGCCACCGAGCAGTTAAAGGTAGATTTCATCACCTTTTTGATACAGGGTTTCTCTGTGTGGCATTGGCTGTCCTGGAACTTATTCTGCCAGTGTGACCTGGAGCTCAAAGACATCTGCCTGTCTCTGCAGGTGCTGGAGAAGTGTGGTTGGTCTGCAATGTTGAAATGCTGGGACATTGTCAAGCAGCAATATCCACCATGTGATCCATGCCATTATTTCACAACATAGCTTCACTTGTTATGGATTTGTATATAAGCAATTATCATTTGTAATTACATGGTTCTTTATGTTCCAATGAGGTACTTCATCTGCAAAGGGGGCATTATTCAGAGAAGCTATATAACGTCATGGCAATAAGACTTATTTTTTAAAAAATCAAAAAATTTTCTGATTTTTGCATGTGTCTGTAAGGTGATTGCAGGTTTTTAGACCATGACAGTTATGTGGAGACCAGCAGTCTATTTCATTGAGTATATTTTGGCCACAACTCATCAATCAGTAGACCCATAATTTTTTTGGTCTTTTGAGACAGGGTTTCTTGGAATTGCTTTGCAGATTATCCTGGAACTTGTTCTGTAGACAAGGCTGGCCTTGAATTCATAGAGACCCACCTGCATCTGCCTCCTGAGTGCTGGGATTAAAGGCATGTGCCAGGTTTGCCCGGTGACCCATAAAATTCTAATTTCCCTTTGTATCTCTCTGTGGGTAAAGACTTTAGTCCTCCAAGTGAGAATGTCTCTATTGAAGAAACATTTACTTCTTATTTGACCACCGGACAGGAAAAACAGGAACTGAAAATGTGGGATTGTTTTAGAGATGGGGAAAAATCCATTATTTGGCTTCATTAGAATATTTAGTTTTGCATATATTTGCCTTCTATCTAAGGTTGTTACTATCCCAGGGATGGATTATTTACTGTATAGTTTCTTTATCATTCCAAATTAGTCAAACTGAATGAATACATTTTAAATTCTTATCAACTTTGTCTTTCTCTTCCTTTTAAGAAAGTTATTTCTGTGACTCCCTGTTTGACCTACAACTCACACTATAGACCTGGCTATCATTGGACATCAGAGAGATCTGTCCATCTTGACTACAGAGTACCTGCATTAGAGTTGGGCATGTCACTAGATAAGTTGCTTCATTTGATTGGCTTATTGAGGATGAGTGACTGAGCCCTGCTTGTTAGGGGAGCCAGAACACAGGTCCTGGTTATAACTCCAGTACCTGAAGAAGGTACCAATCAAATGCAGCCTTTCTGCCTTAAAGTCCACTGTCTTTCAACTATGAGAAATTATTTTTCCTTATCATTGAATCTGTTGTAAATCATCAAAGGACTTGGGAAGAGTTGTGCCTTATTGTGTAGGTGGTGAAAACCCAGGCTCACAGAGGTAATTCAATTTTGATTATACTTAAGTACAACTCCTCATGTTACTCATCCCAACTTTCTAATGCCTCACTAAGTGAAGTTGAGGCCACCTGAGCCAGGCATGGTGTCAGAGGACTGTAATCATGGTCCTCAGAATGTGGAGGTAGGAATTTCAGGATTTCAACGTCATGCATGATAAAAATGGTCAATGATGTATGGTGGGAGAATGACAGTACAAAGGGAGCCTGTGACTAGTTCAGGACAGTGTCCATAATCTTCCCAGAAGCTCCAGTACTTTAGGGCTATGGCACCAACAGTTGTTAAGCTAAGGTATTTACCGCCCCATCTTTCCTATTTCTTATTTAATTTCATGAATGTTATTTAAATTAGACACAGTCTTATTTGACATATCCATCTCAGATCCCTCTCCCTCCCATCCTCCCATGCCACCCACACCAAACACCCATCCCATCCCCATCCACTCCCCAAGGAGGGTGAGACCTGCTATAAGGGACTGTCAAATTCTGTCAAGTCATTTATGACCGTTCCTAGGCACCCCATCATGTGTCTAGGCTTATTGAGTATCCCTCTATGTGGAATGGGTTACCAAACATTCTTATATTAGGGATAAATACAGATCTTCTACCAGAGGCCACATAGACTACCAGGAGTGGTAGCTGACACCCACATATAGGGACTCTGGGGTCCATGAGATCCCCATTGTTCAGTTCAGCTGTTTCTGTGAGTTTCTCCAGGTTAGTCTTGGCCCCTATGCTCATCACTCCTCCCTCTCTGCAACTGGATCACAGCTCTGTGTTAACTGTGGGTGTCTGCTGCTGCTTCCATCAGCTACTGGGTGAAGGTTCTAGGATGGCATTTAAGGTAGTCATCAATCTCATTAAAGGGGAAGGACATTTAAGGTGGTCTCTTCATTGTTGCTTAGATTCTCAGCTGGGGTTATCCTTATGGATTTACCCTAGTGCTAGATTTCTCTTTAAACCTGTAATGGCTCCCTCTATTATGGTGTCTCTTAACTTGCTCTCCTCTATTCTTCTCCTGGCTCCATCTTCCTAGTACCTCATGTCCTCCTCTGCTCCCCTTCTCTTTCTCCTAGCTCCCTCTCCCCTCCCCACATGCTCACAATTAGTTCCTGAGCTCCTGTACCTTTCAATTTATCTGGGGTACAATGGCCAGTTTTTTAAGGGTGGAGTCTGAACTGAGGTGAATCCTGTTTAAGGCCTGGCCTTGACACCCTGAGGGTGGTGTGTGGAATGGTGCTACAAAACACAGTCTGGAGGCACCCAGTCTCTATTTTCCTACACCTGACTGTTATGGTAGAAGCTTCACCCAACTTGCCTTCTCCACCCCCTCAAGGAACAGATGCCTGAGGTCTACAGGATGGCAGGTAAGGGAATAATTCTCCACTCATACCTCCTGCTGAATGTTAGCTCACTTAAACCCTACTCCCCCACTCCACACATTGTACCCTGTAAGCAGGGAGAAGCCAGACTTATACTGAAGCCCCTATACCCAGGGAGTCTGGGTTGTTTAGGCAGAAGCCCTCCTGACTTCTATATCTATGCAAAGAGGCTGGAATGTTTTGTAACTCTATCCCACCACGCCCAGCCCCCACCCCCTGACCTCCAAGTGCCAAGTATGGGCAACACCTGGGGTCACCTCAGTCCAGACTCCACCCAGAAAAACACTTCTATTGTCAGCTCTACCCCAAGGGGGGTGGTAAAACCCCTGCCTCTGATTCACCTGGTTGGCCTCAAGCAGCAGAGGTGTGTTTGGAGATGAAAACAGCCAGGAGGCCAGGGAAAAAAAGCTCAGGGGCATTGCATTCTGAAGAGAGCCATATTCACCTGCCAGTGGCTTGAGTTGGTTTCAAGATGATCTGAAATATATCTTAACACTTTCCCAAATGAGTTGGAATGGACAGAAGGGATTGGCTAATTTAGCCAAAAAAGCTTTGGAAAAATTGTAGGGCCATAGCCGGTCTTAGCATTGAACAGTACCGGTTCCGGGTACTGAAGGGTATCTGACACTATGTGACTGCACACTGTGCAGTGCCTAAGGTGGTCACAATGACTAACATGGAAGGGGAGGAGCCTTGGGTAGGGAAACCCACAGAAGCCATGGGGCAGAAACCTCACTTGGGCTGGGAGACTGAAGGGGAGAAATGAAACCCCCAGGTGGCTTCCTTGCAGTGGGAGTGGATGGTTCCAGAAATACTCTGTGGCAAGTAGAGTTCACAGGTGTTTCTCGGCAAGGGGCGTGGGAGGGAAAGGTGAAAGCTTACCCAGGCGCTAATGAAGCAAGGGTCTTGCCAAAGGTCACGACCCACCCGTGGGTTCAGATTCAAAACACCTGACCCTAGTTAAAGCTGATCAAAGTGGAGTCAGAACTAGATTGATAACAGATAGTTTTGAAAGACCCCCGGAGAGGTTCTTTCGTGGAAGAAGACCCACACCCAGGAATCAGCGAAACCACGAACTTTGGATGTAAGGACAAGAGGATTTATTAATAACACGGATATCTGGGGCTTAGCTTCTGTTTTGCCAAGCCCCGAGCCCCGGAAGGAGGGTCCTTTTATAAGGGAAAACAGGCATAGTACAGAAGCGAAAAGCATCAAATCAGCATTTTCTCAAGGTTTAATAGCCAGGCGAAATGGCCTTATCTCCTGCCGGTCCAGATGGCTGGCCTTGGGACCGAGCGATCCGGCGGGGGTTGGCCTTGCTTGGGGCGGGGAGTGAGAGCCAGCAGCTGCAGAGATCAAAAGGTCGGGGAGGGTGCTAAGGAGGGAATTGCTAAGGAGGGAAGTGCTAAGGAGGGAAGGATGTATTCGCGCGCCCCGCCAGCTGCCGACCAGAGTAGAAAGGCTACAGCCCGGGGGTGGGGGTCTTTCAGTTTAAGAAACTACTCATGCGATGTGCCAGGCATTGGTGGTGCAGGCCTTTAATCCTAACCCTCGGTAGGTAGAGTCAGGCAGATCTCTGTGAGTTCGAAGCTACTTGGAGAAACCCTGTCTCAAAAAACAAATGAACAAACAAAAAAAGAAAGTACTCACGCAACAAAGCCAGTGACTAGGTTTTTGCTGGATGCCTGGTCATCCACTCAGCGTGGCGGGAGTTGAAAAAGAGGATTGAGTGAGTGTCTCCCTCACTCTTAAACCCTTGTTACGTCACTCTGACCACGCCCAAGCAGGCATGGACAGAGCACCTGTGCAAGCCCCAAGAGAGGTGGTCAGCATTTCCCCCTACAGTAATGTTTCTCTCCTATATATATTCTTCTATGTATTTGGAGTTTACAGCATTTTGAAAAGGTTTTACTACACTGACTACATGCATAGGGTCTGTCTCCAGTGTGTGTTCTTTTACGTGTTTGGAGACTACTGACATGTGAAAAGGCATTACCACATTGATTACATTCATAGGATATCTCTCTAGTATGTGTTTTCTGATGTATTTGTAAATCACTGTTCTGTGAAAAGGCTCTACCACATTGGTTACATACATAAGGCCTCATTTCATTT
>NW_023276808.1:9428020-9446941 GCF_003668045.3 Cricetulus griseus
ATGGAACCAGCTCTTGTAAACCAGGCTGGTCTCAAACTCACAGAAATACTCCTGCAACTGCCCTCCAAGTGCTGAGATTAAAGGAGTGCACCTCCAATACCTGCCTGGATATAAGGTAAATTTTAAACATGAATTGAATAAAATCCATAGAAAATTCCCAATACCTCATAACAGGATATCTGATTCCAAACCTATATGCAAATTGGAAACACACAGAATTCTCAAGAGGTTTTCAAAAAATAGTATACTTATTGACAAAGAATGACTTCTAAACTCAGAGTAAATCTAGAGCAATGGAGAAGGTATACAATATTTGGAAAAGTATAAAGGGCATGGAGAGAAAAAGCCAAGAACAAAAGCAGGAAAATGAAATAAACTTTTCCCCTCAAAAGCTCAAAGGGAACTCAGCCAGGTAAACTGAGATCTTGACCAATGTTAACCAGATACCCATGATTCTATGTGTTTAGATATTAAATAAAAAGACTTCACAACTCCCACAAAATCAACTCAAAAGGACACTTAACCTTTCCTGCTTCTGACCCTCAAGCTATCAATATTTCTTCCAGAGAGGCCCCATGGTCTAGAACTCCATCTACAAATGGGGGCAATATCTTCCTATTGTTCTGCAAACTCTCATATACCCTTGAGGTTTGAGGAAAATCCAGCCCCATTGATGCCCACACAGAAAATAACATAGAAGAATAATTGAATGTCTACTTCCTGCCACATGTACATTGACACCACATGGGGAATCTGCCCTATCTGTCTACACAACACCATGCACACCTGAGAAACTTCTGCAGATCAGAAATTCCTTTTGTTCCCTGGAACTCAGCTTTCCCAAATCACACCATTGTAGCTGGTGGTAGCAGAAAGTTAAAAGCACTCTGATCATGTATTGCTGAAAAATGAACCCCGTCACCTCAGTAGGACCCATATGGCATTAATTCTGTGGATCCTGTAAATGGTTTCCCCAAGTGTGGTGGTATCTTGTTTGTGCTTTAGCAAATGAAGCTTTCCAGGTGGTGATGGCACAAGCCTTTAATCCCAGCACATGAGAGGCAGAGGCAGGTGGATCTCTGTGACTTCAAGAGTGTTCCAGTTCAGGCTCAAAATCTACACAGAGATACCCTTCTCAAAACCAAAAACAAACAAAAGCCAACCAAAAAATCAAAACAAACAGACAAAAAAAGCTTGCCTGAAGACCAGAGTGCAGACAGGCAGTATTTTGCCATATAGGCCAGGCCATGGCAGATCATACCCTTAATCTCAGCACTTGGAAGGCAGAGGCAGGGGGATCTCTGTGATTTCAAGGCCACACTGGTCTATACCAGATTGATCCAGCCTAAAAGAGAAACAGAGCCAGGTGGTGGTGGTTCAAACCATGATTCCTGTACTTGGGAGGTGGAGACAGGAGTACTATGGCTGGGCAGAGAGAGGAATATAAGATGGGAGTGCATTGTGTTCAGTCTGAATGTTCCTAGGGACAGGATTGCCCCTTTGGTCTAAGGATTCAATAGAGCTAAGAACTAGGGGCTGGCTGCTCTGCTTCTCTCATCTTTCAACATGAACTTCTCTATGTGACTCCAGGTTTTAATAACTAAGACCAATTAGAAATAGTGCTACAACCTCCAGTGTAGTGTGCCATAGCTAAACTGTGCTGGAGAAGAGTAGAATTGATGGTAATAGAATTGATGGTGTAAGGATTTACCAATTTACCAAGTTTATTGCTATATTTTGCATATGTTTGTGCATGAGAGAGAATGCTTTCTGTATGTATAGAGGATATAGAATGTAGATAATTATTAGCTGCTTGAGTGTTGGTATCTGAACTCTGATCATTGCAAAAAAGATGTGCTGAGCAACCTGCCAATATCCAAAATATGTTTTATCTAATAACCCTCTCATAGAATAATAACAAAACTTAAATGAAAAAAGTACATGTGTGACCATATGTTATAGGATTCATCATCAATATGGAAAATTTACAGCATAAAATGGATACAAGCCAATGACAATGCTCAACAATTTATAACAAAATGCTGATTACAAAGCTAACTTTGGAACAATTATATTAAATAAAATATCTACATTCACAGTGGAAATACCAGAATTTTCAATGTGATTATGAAAACGTAGTACACAGACAGATATAATATTACATTTGTACTTACCACAATGCTACAACATTCAAAATATATACAATATTTGTAAAAATAAAGATGGAGAGAAAAAACCAAGAACAGACGCTAGAAATTATAGTCAACTATTAATCAAAAGAAGAAAAGATACTTAGCCTGGAAAAGTGTGATCTTGAAAAATGTTATCCAACTACCTATGAATACAGAGATTAAATAAACAGACATTAAAACTCCAATGAAATTAACTCAAAGTGGACCTTAAACTGTTGTTTCTGTCCCTCCAGCTACTGATATTTGTTCTAAATTCAGCAGCCCCATGTACAAGAGCTCTCTCTATAAAGGAGATTTCTTACTATGGCTCTGCAGCACTTTGTGCCTCCAGTGGTCTCAGGTAAACCCAGCCCCAATGATGCCCAATCTCAAAACAACATGGAAGATTAAATTAATAACTGCTTCCTGCCACATGGATTATGGCCCTAGATGTAGATGCTGCCTAACCTACCTACACAACACCATGCATACCTGAGAAATCTCTAAAGAACAGAATCTTCTTT
Organism: Cricetulus griseus; assembly: GCF_003668045.3. Lineage (NCBI taxonomy): Eukaryota > Metazoa > Chordata > Mammalia > Rodentia > Cricetidae > Cricetulus > Cricetulus griseus. The sequence goes on from NW_023276808.1 coordinate 9,430,716, forward strand.
TGTCCCCTGGAACTACTCTTTACTGAATCATACTATTGTAGCTGGTGTAGTACAAACTTAATAACATTATAATCATGTATTGAGGAAATACAATCGATTTCACTGTCTTTATACCATTTTCTTAACTATTCTCAATATTTATAAGACAAACCTGAAAGTGGAATGCAATATCCAGGGATTCTATTCACGACACTGCCAGTTTCCCAATCAGTGTTCCCACTGCACTCCAAGCAGTGCCTGTGTGTGCACACTGGACAGTGATATTGCAAGCATCATATCTTCCATTGCCAGGGCTACAGATTCTCCCTCATTGGCTAGGACCACCCAGTCTGGCCTAGAATATTAGTAGGCTCCCTACCAGGTGATCAGAGTTCAAATGACCCAGATAGCACAGTCCTTCCAGCACTGCCCTTCCAGCCTAGAAGACAGTGGCCTTGTAAAGAAAATTTGTATTTTAGTAGGCATTTTTCCACTCTCATGGAACACATCCTGCTCCTCGTGCAAAGCACAGGCTGTTTTTTTTCTTTTGTGCACATTACATTATATACTCAATGTGCAGTGCCACCAATCCTTAACCTCATAGCTGGGAAATACTGCAGCCAACTGTATGTCACATTCAAACATTAAGCAACCAAAGACAGAGAGCTTCCTCCTTCACTATCCTTTATATATGCAGGCCACCAGCAGATGGTGTCATTAGTACTAAAGGTAGCTCTTATTCTTTTTATGTGTTTTGTTTTGTTGTTTTCAAGACAGGATTTATCTATGTAGCCCTGGATCTCATTCTGTGGACCTGGCTGGCCTCAAATACAAGAATATGGCTGCCTCTGCCTCCTCGGTGCTGGGGTTAAACATGTGTACTGCCACCGAGCAGTTAAAGGTAGATTTCATCACCTTTTTGATACAGGGTTTCTCTGTGTGGCATTGGCTGTCCTGGAACTTATTCTGCCAGTGTGACCTGGAGCTCAAAGACATCTGCCTGTCTCTGCAGGTGCTGGAGAAGTGTGGTTGGTCTGCAATGTTGAAATGCTGGGACATTGTCAAGCAGCAATATCCACCCTGTGATCCATGCCATTATTTCACAACATAGCTTCACTTGTTATGGATTTGTATATAAGCAATTATCATTTGTAATTACATGGTTCTTTATGTTCCAATGAGGTACTTCATCTGCAAAGGGGGCATTATTCAGAGAAGCTATATAACGTCATGGCAATAAGACTTATTTTTTAAAAAATCAAAAAATTTTCTGATTTTTGCATGTGTCTGTAAGGTGATTGCAGGTTTTTAGACCATGACAGTTATGTGGAGACCAGCAGTCTATTTCATTGAGTATATTTTGGCCACAACTCATCAATCAGTAGACCCATAATTTTTTTTGGTCTTTTGAGACAGGGTTTCTTGGAATTGCTTTGCAGATTGTCCTGGAACTTGTTCTGTAGACAAGGCTGGCCTTGAATTCATAGAGACCCACCTGCATCTGCCTCCTGAGTGCTGGGATTAAAGGCATGTGCCAGGTTTGCCCGGTGACCCATAAAATTCTAATTTCCCTTTGTATCTCTCTGTGGGTAAAGACTTTAGTCCTCCAAGTGAGAATGTCTCTATTGAAGAAACATTTACTTCTTATTTGACCACCGGACAGGAAAAACAGGAACTGAGAATGTGGGATTGTTTTAGAGATGGGGAAAAATCCATTATTTGGCTTCATTAGAATATTTAGTTTTGCATATATTTGCCTTCTAAGCTTGTTACTATCCCAGGGATGGATTATTTACTGTATAGTTTCTTTATCATTCCAAATTAGTCAAACTGAATGAATACATTTTAAATTCTTATCAACTTTGTCTTTCTCTTCCTTTTAAGAAAGGTATTTCTGTGACTCCCTGTCTGACCTACAACTCACACTATAGACCTGGCTATCATTGGACATCAGAGAGATCTGTCCATCTTGACTACAGAGTACCTGCATTAGAGTTGGGCATGTCACTAGATAAGTTGCTTCATTTGATTGGCTTATTGAGGATGAGTGGCTGAACCTTGCTTGTTAGGGGAGCCAGAACACAGGTCCTAGTTATAACTCCAGTACCTGAAGAAGGTACCAATCAAATGCAGCCTTTCTGCCTTAAAGTCCACTGTCTTTCAACTATGAGAAATTATTTTTCCTTATCATTGAATCTGTTGTAAACCATCAAAGGACTTGGGAAGAGTTGTGCCTTATTGTGTAGGTGGTGAAAACCCAGGCTCACAGTGGTAATTCAATTTTGATTATACTTAAGTACAACTCCTCATGTTACTCATCCCAACTTTCTAATGCCTCACTAAGTGAAGTTGAGGCCACCTGAGCCAGGCATGGTGTCAGAGGACTGTAATCATGGTACTCAGAATATGGAGGTAGGAATTTCAGGATTTCAAAGTCATGCATGATAAAAATGGTCAATGGTGTATGGTGGGAGAATGACAGTACAAAGGGAGACTGTGACTGGTTCAGGACAGTGTCCATAACCTTCCCTGAAGCTCCAGTATTTCAGGGCTATGGCACCAACATTTGTTAGCTAAGGTATTTACCACCCCATCTTTCCTATTTCTTATTTAATTTCATGAATGTTATTTAAATTAGACACAGTCTTATTTGATATATCCATCTCATTTCCCTCTCCCTTCCATCGTCCCATGCCACCCATACCAAACACCCATCCCATCCCCCATCCACTCCAAAAGAAGAGTGAGGCCTTCAATAAGGGATCATCCAAATCTGTCAAGTCATTTTTGACCGGGCCTAGGCCCTCCCTCGTGTGTCTATGCTTATTGAGTATGCCTCTATGTGGAATGGGTTCCCAAACATTCTTTTAATAGGGATAAATACAGATCTTCTACCAGAGGCCACATAGACTGCCCAGGAGTTGTAGCTGACACCCACATATAGGGACTCTGGGGTCAATGACATCCCACTTGTTCAAGTCAGGTGTTTGGGTGAGTTTCTTCAGGTTGGTCTGGGCCCCTATGCTCATCACTCCTCCCTCTCTGCAACTAGATCACAGAGTTCAGCTCAGTGTTTAGCTGTGGGTGTCTGCTGCTGCTTCCATCAGCTACTGGAAGAAGGTTCTAGGATGGCATTTAAGGTAGTCATCAATCTCATTAAAGGGGAAGGACATTTAAGGTACTCTTCATTGTTGCTTAGATACTCAGCTGGGATTATCCTTATGGATCTCTGGACATTTCCCTAGAGCCAGATTTCACTTTAAACCTTTAATGGTTCCCTTTATTATGGTATCTCTTAACTTTCTCTCCTCTTTTCTTTTTTTTTTTTTTTTTTTTTGCAAGACACAGGTGTTTGTTTATTGAGTCCAGGCCCAGCTCGGCTGATACCTCTACAGCTCAGAATGAAGGGCTCAGGGAAGGCACAGGTTAGAAAACTGCTTTAATGGAAACTCCCCCCAAAACACCATCTGGGACTGGCTGGAATGTGGCCAGGGTTGGCCCCAGGACAATACTGAGCCTGTAGTTGTTAGCAAAATATACATCTGTCACCATAAAAACCTGCTGCACCGCCTCAGCTCCACACAAGTATAAAAATCATAAATATTTACACTCTTGCCACTCCTTCACAGAAGCAAGGTCCAGGGAGCCCCTCCCACAGACAGGCTAGGCATGATATGGGCATTTGGGAGGGGCATTAAGGCCTAGAGGTCAGCCCCTCACCTGGGCCTAGTCAGAGGCGGGCAGAAAACAAAACTTTGGTCCAAAATTTGAAGGTAGGAACCCACTGGTCTCAGAGCTGTTTTTCTCTAGGCAGAGGCAGCACTGCCCTGGGTCCCACCTGCAAGTTGGTCACCGGGAAGAGGGGACAAGCACAGGGACACAGAAGCTGAGAGTACACAATACCATTGTATCATTGCTATAAAAAGGTGCTTAAAACTCTATCTCTTGCATATAAATGGGGGAAGATTCAGGTATTTGGTCAAGTGGAAATATTGCTAGGCACGAGTGTCTGCGACCACACAGAATAGAATACAAAGGTCACATGAGGCTGGGCAGTTGAGGATGGCCTGGGCCCACAGGCTGGCCAAGGACATGGGAGAATCATGTCACTTGATTATAAGGGTGGGGGCAGTGGCCCCAGTTCCTGCACAGCATAGGGAGCCTGTGGTGCATGCCACTGGCTCTCCTGCAGGTCTAGAGACAAGACTGGTGGCCTAAGAGGCTAGGTGCGCAGCCGCAAGGTGGGCTGGTTTGTAAGGCACGAGAAAGCGGCTGTGTTCGGGGCACCGCTGTGGCCTTATTATGCCTGAGCCCCTCAAGGCATGGTGCCTGACCTGACTGGACCTCTGTGGCCCAAGCCATTTCCTGCCATGCCAAGGTGGACTAGATTTAATTTTTTAAAAAACAGATAAACTGATCTCTTTAAAAAAATAAAATCTCTGGTCTGTAAGGTCACGTCAGCTGCTTTTAAAGTGGCTTTTCTGGAATGGTGGAAGCTGTTTCAGGCCCACAGGCACCTAGATGGTGGACTTGGAGAAGGACACACGCAGGTGTTGGTTCTCGCCCAGGTCATGGTTGTGCAGTTCAATTAGCGCCTGCACGGCCTCCTCCACAGAGCCCATCTGGATCAGGGCCATCTTTCGGTCCTTCTGGAAGAACTTGAAGCCTTTGACCACACCACCGTTGCTGGAGAAGAGGTTCTTGAGGTCGTCTTCTGACACAGAGGGCGGGATATTGGAGAGGTGGAGAGTAGGTGAGGGCGGGAAGATATTCTGGAAGTTCTTGGAGCCCGGCTTCTTGAAGCGGTGCAGTGGTGAGCTACCATAGTCCTTGGTGAGGCCCTGGTCCTCCTGTCCCTCCCGAGGCAGCTGCACACTCTGATGCTTCGACAGTATGATGCGCAATGACTTCCCGTGTAGCTTGTGTCCATTCAGGTGTCTCATGGCCCGCTGTGCCTGACTGCCATCCGCCATCTGGACAAGTGCATTTTCTTTGTTGTTGAACAGAATCTTCACCCGCAGCACGTCACCATAGACTCCGAAGAGAATAAAGAGGCTTTGGGGTGTGACTCTCTCAGGGTTCAGATTGCTGACCAGAAGGACGGAATTTCCGGCACCTGCCAGGCCTGGAATGGCAATGCGGCCAGCTGCAGCATCCGAAGCAGCAGAAGGTATGGCCAGGGGGGCCAACGCTCCGTGGACATTAGGAACAGAGAGGCCAAAGGCTGCAGCCATGGTCTGGTCCAGCGAAGGCTGGCTGTCCCCAGAGGGCAAGTCGGGGCGAGTGTAGTCCCTGCTCTTGTCATTGTTGTACTTGACATAAAGACTAGTGAGCTTGGAGAAGTCAATGCGCAACATGCACCAGGCTTTATAGATGTTCTGGCCATCCAGCGACAGCTTGGCATGTTGGGCGCTCACAGGGTCGGCATACTGGAGCAGTGCCTGGAACCGGTTATTCTTGGTAAACGTGATGATCTTCACAACTGTGCCAAACTTAGAGAAGATCTGGTGCAGAACATCCAGGGTCACTGGGTAGAAGAGGTTTTCAACAAGGACCCTGAGCACTGGGCTCTGGCCTGCCATTGCCATCCCGGAATCCACGGCAGCGACAGAGGCTGCCAAGGCCAGGTTTCCGGGCTGCACAGAGTTCACAGCCTGCAGGGCTGCCTGGGCACGTGCATGGTTGGGTGAGCTGTCAGTTTTGAGCTCCTTGTGGTTGGAGAACTGGAGGTAGATGGGCTGTCCACGCAGCACGGGTGTCACTGACGTATAGTAGTTGACCATAGTGTTCGCAGCCTCCTCTGTGTTCATTTCAATGAAGGCCTGGTTTTTCCCCTTCAGCATAAGGAGGTTGGTGACCTTCCCAAAGGGCAGCCCCAGAGAGATAACCTCGCCCTCAGTGACATCACTGGGCAGCGATCGGACATGGATGACTCTGGAAGGGACCCCTGTGCTCCTGTTGTCACCTTTAAACTTGTTGCTATCATTTCCATTGGCTGCAGAAGTCGAGCTGCTCATGATGAAGGGGCCGTTGCTGACACACGTGGAGAAGAGCTCGTCGGAGCCCCGCTTTGTACCGACTGCTATGTCTGGGACGATGCCGTCCATGGCACACAGAGCAGCCCCGCGGGGACAGAGCGGAGGCGCAGGAATCTCTCTCCTCTTTTCTTGTCTGACTCAATCTTCCTACTCCCTCATGTCCTCCTCTCTCCTCTCTGCTCCTTTTCTCTTTCTCATAGCTTCCTCTCCCCTCCCAACATGCCTCCAATTAGTCCAGGAACTCTTGTACTTTTCATCTTATCTGGGGGACAAAAGCAAGATTTTTAGGGTGGAGTCTGAACTGAGGTGAATCCTGTTTAAGGCCTGGGCTTGACACCCTGAGGGTGGTGTGTGGAATGGTGCTACAAAACACAGTCTGGAGGCAACCAGTCTCTCTTCTCCTACACCTGACTGTTATGGTAGAAGCTTCACCCAACTTGCCTTCTCCACCTCCTCAAGGAACAGATGCCTGAGGTCTACAGGATGGCAGGTGAGGGAATTACTTCTCCACCCATACCTCCTGCTGAATGTTAGCTCACCTAAACCCTACTCCCCCACTCCACACATTGTACCCGGTAAGCAGGAAGAAGCCAGACTTAAACTGAAGCCCCTATACTCAGGGAGTCTGGGTTGTTTAGGCAGAAGCCCTGTTGACTTCTATATCTATGCAAAGAGGTTGGAATGTTGGGTAGCACTATTCCTCCCCTGTGCTCCAGGTGCCAAGGATCGGCTTCACCTGGAGTCACCTCAGTCCAGACTCCACTATTTTTGGCTCTACCCCTAGGGAGTTAGTAAAAGCCTCCACATCTGATTCACCTGGTGGGCCACAAGCAGCAGAGGTGGGTTTGGAGATTGAAAAAAGCTGGGAGAACAGGGAAAACAGGCTCGGGGACATGGGGTTCTGAAGCCAGCCATATTCACCTGCCAGTGGCTTGAGTTGGTCTCAGGACTATCTGAAAAATATCTTAACGCTTTCCCAAATGAGTTGGAATGGACGGAAGGGATTGGATATTTAAGCAGAAAAGGCTTTGGAAAAATTCCAGGGCCATAGCTGGTCTCAGCCTTGAGCAGTACCAGTTACGGGTACTGATGGGTATCTGACACTATGTGACTGCACACTGTGCAGTGCCTAAGTCACAATGACTAACATGGAAGGAGAGGAGCCTTGGGTAGAGAAACCCACAGAAGCCATGGGGCAGAAACCTCTCTTGGTCTGGGAGACTGGAGGGGAGAAATGAAACCCCCAGGTGGCCTCCTTGCAATGGGAGTGGATGGTTCCAGAAATACTCTGTGGCAAGTAATGTTCACAGGTGTTTCTTGGCAAGGGGGTGGGAGGGAAAGGTGAAAGGTTATCCATGCGAGGATGCAGCAAGGAAATAGATCTTGCCAAAGGTCACTACCCACCCATGTGTTCGGATTCAAAACTCCTGACTCCAGTTAAAGCCGAACAAAGTGGAGTCAGAACTAGATTGATAACAGATAAAGAATGTACTCATGCGATGTGCCAGGCATTGGTGGTGCAGGCCTTTAATCCTAGCACTCAGGAGGTAGAAGCAGGCAGATCTCTGTGAGTTTGAGGCCAGCCTGGTCTACAGAGAAAGTGCCATGATAGGCTCCAAAACTACACAGAGAAACTCTGTCTCAAAAACAAACCAACAAACAAAAAGAGAAATTACTCACGCAACAAAGCCAGTGACCAGGTTTACGCTGGGTGCCTGCCTGGTTGTCTGCTGAGCCAGGCGGGAGCGGAATAAGAGGGTTGAGTGAGTGTCTCCCTCACTCTTAAACCCTTGTTAAGTCACACTGACCACGCCCAAGTGGGCATTGACAAGGCACCTGTGCAAACGCCAAGAGGGGTGGTCAGCATTTTCCCCTACTGAGACTACTGACATGTGAAAAGGCTTTACCACATTAACTACATTCATAGGATATCTCTCTAGTATGTGTTTCTGATGTATTTGTAAATTACTGTTCTGTGAAAAGGCTCTACCACATTGATTACATACATAAGGTCTCATTCCATTTTGTGTTCCTTTATGACTTTTAAGTACTCCATGACTTGAGAAACCTTTACCCTATTGATTACATTTGTTGGTATTCTCTCCAGTATGTGTGCCTTTATGGATTTGGAGACATCTGTGACATGCAAAGACGTCATCATATTGAAGACTTTCATATGGTTTCTCTCCAGTATGAATATTTTCATATCTTTGAAGATGCCTGGAACACACAAAGGTTTTAACACATTGGGTACATTCACAGAGTTTCTCTTCTGCATGGCTTCTTTCATATCTGCAAACATAATTGGCACAGGTAAAAGCTTTACCACATGCACTACACTGATGAAATTTAGTATCTGTATTAATCAATTTTATAAATTGGACTAATTATAAAGAGGAACCAGATCTTAAGTTTGGTGCTATCGATGCTTCCCTTCATTAGTGGTTGTTTTGTTGTCTCTTAAAATAACTGTGACAGTAAGAGACTTTATTTCACAGCTCACGTTTATAACATCTTACTATATGAGATTTTTCACATTTGAAAAGAACTTGAGGAATTCAGACTTTGCCATACTTGTGGCATTCATAGATTTTTCCATACTGTCATTCATACTACATTGGCATAATGTACCAGGACAAATGGAAGAATTCATACATTCCAATATTCATAGGGCTTTTCGGCATTGTGCATTGTTGATATGTTTCTAATGGAATCGGAAAAGCAGTTAATTGTAAACCTAAATCACATTCAAATATATTCACACTGGAGACTACTAAATATTTTTCATATCTTCTAACTGTTCAGAGAGAGACACACACACAGAGAGGTACATTGCTTCTGTTCATATTCTATGCTCACTTGGCTTTTATTTATAGTGATATATGATATTCTTTATTTTTTCTTGGATATTGGAGACAGGTTTCCCATTGTAGCTTGGTGTCCTGTTCTGCAAAACACTCTGTAAACCAGGCTGGCCTCCAACTCAGAGAGATCCATCTGCCTCTGCCTCTCAAGTGCTGGGATTAAAGGGAGATTGTGACTGGTTCAAGACATTGTCCACAATCTTCCCTGAATGTCTAGTACTTTAGGGCTATGGCACCAGCAACTGTTGGCTAAGGTATTTAAAACTCCATTTTTCCTACTCTCTTTTTATTTTGTAAATTATGTTTAAATTATAAACAATCTAATTTTATATATCAATCAAAATTCTCTCTCAGTCCCATCCTCCCATACCCCTCAATGCCACCATTCCCATTCCATCTCTGCTGCCCAGGAAGGGTGAGGCCTTCCATGAGGGATTATCAAATTTGTCAAGTGATTTGGGGCTGGACCTAGGTCATCCCACATGTGTCTAGGCTCAGAGAGTATCCTTCCATGGGGATTGGTCTCCCAAATTTCATTCGAGAACTAAGGATAAATACTGATCCAATACCAGAAGCCCGTGGACTGTCCAGGCCACCTAACTGACACCCACATTTATGGGCCAATCCATGTGGCACTTTTTAGGTGAAACTATAAAGACTTTTGGAGATTAAAAACGACAAGAATAAAAGAGCTTACATAAATAAAGAAGTACATAATCATTGGAAACTTGATGCATCAATGGTAAGATAACAAATCAGGTATTTTTTTTTGTTTGTTTTTCAAGACAGGGTTTCTCTGTGGATTTTAAGGGCATCCGGGAACTAGCTTTTGTAGAACATGCTGGTCTCACATCACAGAGATCCTCCTGCATCTGCCTCCCAAGTGCTGGGATTAAAGGTGTGCAATACCAACACCAGTCTCCATATAAGGTAAAATTTTAAGATGAATTGAATAAAATCCAAAGAAAATTCCCAATACCTCATAACAGTATATCTGATTCCAAACCAATATACAAATTGGAAACACTCAGAATTCTCAAGAGGATTTCAAAAAATAGTATACTTATTGACAAAGAATGATTTCTAAACTCACAAAAATCTACAGCAATGGAGAAGGTATACAATATTTGGAAAAGCATAAGGGGGATGGAGAGGAAAAGCCAAGAACAAAGGCAGGAAAATGTAATCAACTTTTCATCAAAATTCCAAAGGGAACTCAGTGAGGTAATCTGAGATCTTGACAATGTTACCCAGATACCCATGATTCTATGTGTTTAAAAATTAACTAAACAGACTTCACGAATCCCCCCCAAATTATCTCAAAAGATACTTAATCTGTTCTGCTTCTGACCCTCAAGCTATCAATATTTCTTCCAGGGAGGCCCCATGGTCTAGAGTTCCACCTACAAATGGGGGCAATATCTTGCTATTTTTCTACAAACTCTCATATACCCTTGAGGCTTGAGGAAAATCCAGCCCCATTGATGCCCACACAGAAAATAACATAGAAGAATAATTGAATGTCTACTTCCTGCCACATTGACACCACATGTGGAATCTGCCCTATCTGTCTACACAACACCATGCATTCCTGAGAAACTTCTGCAGATCAGAAATTCCTTTTGTTCCCTGGAACTCAACTTTCCCAAATCACACCATTGTAGTAGGTAATAGCAGAAAGTTAAAGCACTCTGATCATGTATTGCTGAAGGATGAACCCCATCACCTCAGTAGGACACATATGGCATTAATTCTGTGGATCCTGTAAATGGTTTCCACAAGTGTGGTGGTATCTTGGTTGTGCTTTAACCAATAAATCTTTCCAGGTGGTGTTGGCACAAACCTTTAATCCCAGCACATGAGAGGCAGAGGCGGAGGATCTCTGTGACTTCCAGAGAATTCCATTTCAGGCCCCAAAGCTACACAGAGAAACCCTGTCTCAAAAACAAAAACAAACAAAAAGCCAAATGTAGGGAGACACCCTAGCCCCGCCACAGGCAACCCGGACAGTTGTCAGGTGTACCAGGGACTCACCCATGAGGTCGGGGTGAAGTGAAGTCAGGATGACATAAGGGAAGGTTCTTAAGGGCTGCATATGGAGACCCAGCTCTCTCTTCTTCTTCCCCAGCTACCTGCACTGGTTCCAGCTCCCTCCCTCTCGCTTGATTGGTGTATCTCAATAAAGAAAACCTTGGCACTATCAGAGACGGCGGGCTGATCTCTCTACAGCCAACTTAAAAAAAAAACCAAACAAAAATAAACAAACAAAAAATCTTGTCTGAAGACCAGAGTGGAGACAGGCAGTATTTAGCCATAGGGGCCAGGCCATGGTGGATCATAACTGTAATCTCAACATTTGGAAATCAGAGGCAGGTGGATCTAACTAAGACCAATTAGAATTAGTGCTACAATCTCCAGTGTAGAGTAGGGTGCCATAGCTAAACTATGCTGTAGAAGAGTAGAATTGATGGTAACAGAATTGATGGTATAAGGATTTACCAATTTACCAAGTTTATTGCTATATTTTCCATATATTGGCACATGAGAGAATGCTTGCTGTATGTATACAGCATATGGAATGTAAATAATTATTAGCTGCTTGAGTGTTGGTATCTGAACTGTGGTCATTCCAAAAAGAAGATATGCTGAGCCATCTGCCAAGCTACAAAATATGTTTTATGTGATAACCCTTTCACAGATTAATAACAAAACTTGAATGACAAAAGTAAATGTGTGACCATTTGTTATATGATGCATCATAAATATGGAAATTTGCAGCATAAAATGACAATGCTCCACAATTTATAAAAAAAATCTGATTACAAAGCTACATTCAGAAAATAATAAATACAATAAAAAGCTATATTCACAGTGGAAAAACCATAATTTTTAATGTGATTATGAAAACTTAGTACACAGGTTGACATAATATTACATTTGTACTTACCACAATGCTACAATAATCAAAATATGTGCAATATTTGTAAAAGAATAAAGATCGAGAGAAAAAGCCAAAAACAGAGGCCAGAAAATAAAGTCAACTATTAATCTAAAGAAGAAAAGAAACTTATCCAGGAAAGTGTGATCTTGAAAAATGTTATCCAACTACCTATGATTCTAGGTTTACAGAGATTAAATAAACACAGACTTCAAAACTCCAATGAAATTAACTCAAAGTGGACCTTAAACTGTTGTTTCTGACCCTCCAGCTACTGATATTTCTTCTAAAGTCAACAGCCCAAGGTACAAGAGCTTTCTCTAAAAAGGAAATTTCTTGCTATGGCTCTGCAGCACTTTGTGCCTCCTGTGGTCTCACGTAAACCCAGGCCCATTGATGCCCAAACTCAAAGCAACATGGAAGAATAAATTAATGTCTCCTTCCTGCCACATGGATTAGGGACCAAGATGTGGAAGCTGCCTAAACTTCCTGCCCAACACCATGAATATCTGAGAAATTTCTAAAGAACAGAACCTTCTTTGTCACCTGCAACTAAATTCTACTGAATCAGATTATCGTAGTTGGTGTAGTAGAAACTAAATAATATTCTAATCATATATGGAGGAAATACAATCGATTTCACTATCTTTCTACCATTTTCTTAATGATTTGTTTAAGGCAAACCTGGAAGTGGAATGCAATATTCAGGAATTCTATTAATGAGACTGTCAGTTTTCCAACCAGGGTTTCTCTCCAGTATGAATATTTTCATGTCTTTGAAGATGCCTGCAACACAAAGTTTTTAACACGTTAGATAAATGCACAGAGTTTCTCCTCTGCATGTCTTCTTTCCATATCTGCAAAGATAATTGGCACAGGTAAAAGCTTTACCACATGCACTATACTGATGAAGCTTAGTATCTGTACTAATTAATTTTATAAATTGGACTCATTGTCCAGATTTCTACTGGAAGGAGGTGGCCCTGGACAATGGTGGCTACATTCTGAATGTGCTGGACACAGCAGGGCAGGATATCCTCAGGGCCATGGGTGACCAGTGCTTAGCAGCTGGTGATGGTATGCTGGGTGTCTTTGCTCTTGATGTCCCCTCATCTCTGGACAGCTGCAGCAGATATGGTCCTCCTGGAGCCTGTATCAGAAGCAGTGATTGCCCCTAGTACTTGTGGGCAACAAGTGTGACCTAGTGACTACTACTGGAGATGCTCACACTGATGCAGCAATCCTGACTAATAAGTGGGGAGCCCTCTTCATCAAGACCTCAGCTAAGACAAGACAAGGTATAGAGGAAGCCTTTGCTCTGTTGTCCATGAGATTTAGAGGCCCCAGGAGGATGTGCCTGAGGCAAGCAGCGAGAACACCTGACACCAAAAAGCTGTGTGTAGGGCTGGATGTAAGCTGTGTGTAAGGAGAGATGGCTCAGAGGTTAAGAGCCCTGACTGCTCTTCCAGAGGTCCTGAGTTCAATTTCCAGCAACCACATGGTGGCTCACAACCATCTGTTATGAGACCTGGTGCCCTCTGCTGGTGTGCAGATATATATGGAAGCAGAATGTTGTATACATAATAAATAAATAAAATCTTAAAAAAAATAGCTGTGTGTATCTGGGGCTGCTCTGTAGCCTGAAGATCTTAGTCAAGCAAATTGTCCCTTCTCTCATGTCATGTCAAGATGACAATTCCCTTGGCATAAGAGACCCCTCCCCCACCAAATAAGTTGCCATGGACACCTTTTTATTCTCATTTGGTGAGGATTTATGTGGTAACAATGGGGTTTCCAACATTGGGCGAGATCTATGAAACTCTATGCAAAATTGAAAAATGTTGTTCATACTAAAAAAAAAAGAAAGAAACTGGATAAAGGACAGACTTTATCTTGAAAGCAAATTGCTATAGTTACAAAGCTAAACAAAAAAAATTCTGGGTAAAATGTTGTGTCCTGCCTAAGAGGACAATTATTTTTCTGGGTTTAGATGTAAGTCTGAAAGAAAAGATTTGGGAAATCCTTGATGTGTTCCAAGATGAATCCCTACTCTCTTCTGGAGCACATGGCCATAAAGCTCTTTTCAAGTTTTCAAAGTAATTTTTTAGATGATATCTACAACTTACCCTCATTCAATTTGCTGTTCCTGAGCCCTACCATGACTGCTCACTGTTTTCTAATTCATGATCTGTTTTTCTACAACAACAGTTACACTGTAACAACAGTTACTGTTTGAATGCCACATGCATTTGGCAGCATTATTTCCCATCAATGAGGTCAAGGGTTGGTGACACTGTACATTGAGTGTATGACAGAATGTGCACAGAGGGGACCCTGTGCTCTGCATGAGGAGCAGGATGTGTTCCAGGAAAGTGGAAGAATGTCTAATACAATACAAACTTTCTTACCTAGGTGATTGTCTTCTGGGCGGGAAGAGCAGAGCTGGAAGGCCTGTGCTATCTGGGTCATTTGATCTCTGATCGCCTAGTAGGGAGCCTACTAATATTCTAGGCCCAGCTGGGTGGTCCAGCCAATGATGGACTCTGGTAAAGCTTAGCAACCATGTGGCAGGTAGGTTGCAGTTTCTTTCCAGGATTCTCCTCTCCTTCTGCTCTAGGGAATTGTAAGGAAGAAACAAGCTATAATGTAGTGAGTGTAGGTTGTTCAGAGCAGTTCTGCTGAGCTGTCATTTTTGCTGAGATTTGCATGGACCATGAGACAGACTGTGTTTCTTTTTGCCTTGTGCTAACTGTGGCAGTTGTCCTTGTCTCCTGGGCCTCCCTCTGTATAGATTTCTTGGCTATAGTGAGAATCTGCAGCCCTGGCAATGGAGGATATGATGCTTGTAATATCACTGTCCATTGTGCACACACAGGCACTTTGTTTGGTGTGCAGTGGGAACACTGATTGGAAAACTGATAGTCTCATTAAAAGAATTCCTGAATATTGCATTCCACTTCCAGGTGTCATAAAAATACTACAAATAGTTAACAAAATGGTAGAAAGATAGTGAAATCAATTGCATTCCCTCCATACATGATTAGAATGTTATTTAATTACTACTGCACCAACTACAATAGTCTGATTCAGTAGAAGTTAGTTGCAAGTGACAAAGAATGTTCTTTAGAGATTTCTCAGGTATTCATGGTGTTGGGCAGGAAGTTTAGACAGCTTCCACATCTTGGTCCTTAATGCATGTGGCCGGAAGAAGATATTAATTTATTCATCGATGTTGTTTTGACATTGGGCATCAATGGGCTGGGTTTACAAGAGACAGCAAGAGGCATAAAGTACTGCAGAGCCATAGCAAGAAATCTCCTTTTTAGAGAAAGCTCTTGTACATGGTGCTTCTGACTTTAGAAGAAATATCAGTAGCTGGACAGTCAGAAACAACAGTTTAGGATTCACCTTGAGTTAATTTCATTGGAGTTTTGAAGTCTGTGTTTATTTAATCTCTGTAAACCTTGATTCATAGGTATTTAGATAACATTTTTCAAGATCACACTTTCCTTGATCAGTTTCTTTTCTTCTTTTGATTAATAGTTGACTATATTTTATAGCCTCTGTTTTTGGCTTTTCCTCTCCATCTTTATTCTTTTACAAATATTGCACATATTTTGATTATTGTAGCATTGTGGCAAGTACAAATGTAATATTATGTCAACCTGTGTACTAAGTTTTCATAATCACATTAAAAATTATGGTTTTTCCACTGTGAATGTAGCTTTTTTATTGTATTTAATATTTTCTGAATGTGGCTTTGTAATCAGCATTTTGTTATAAATTGTGGAGCATTTTCATTTTATGCTGCAAATTTTCCATATTTATGATGCATCATATAACAATGATCACACATTTAATTTTTTCATTCAAGTTTTGTTATTAATCTGTGAAAGGGTTATCACATAAAACATATTTTGGATCTTGGCAGATGGCTCAGCATATCTTCCTTTTGGAATGATCAGAGTTCAGATACCAACACTCAAGCAGCTAATAATTATTTACATTCCATATGCTGTATACATACAGAAAGCATTCTCTCATGTACCAACATATGGAAAATATAGCAATTAACTTGGCAAATTGGTAAATCCTTATATCATCAATTCTGTTACCATCAATTCTACTCTTCTACAGCACAGTTTAGGTACTGCACCCTACTCTACACTGGAGATTGTAGCACTAATTCTAATTGGTCTTAGTTAGATCCACCTGCCTCTGATTTCCAAGTGTTGAGATTAAAGTTATGATCCACCATGGCCTGGCCCCTATGGCTAAATACTGCCTGTCTCCACTCTGATCTTCAGGCAAGATTTTTTGTTTGTTTATTTTTGTTTGATTTTTTTTTAGTTGGCTGTGGAGTGATCAGCCCGGCCAGCCCTTGATAGTGCCTAAGTTTCTTTAGGA
>NW_023276808.1:9447441-9467671 GCF_003668045.3 Cricetulus griseus
ATAGGAATTTAGGCAATGGGGAATCCATCAGGGGCTTCTGGTTAGCAGACACTGTTGCAGAAATAGGGGGTGTCCACATCAGCAGACTGGTTCTTATCCATAGCAAGTCCAGGGCTCGCAGTCTACTTAGAACAGCCTGTAGTCAGCAACTGGTACTCAGATGTCTGTCAGAAGCAGAAACCTGTTTAAGACATATTTAAACTAGGAACAGAGGTTAAAACTTATTTATAGAAGCCCACAGTGCAGAAAAAGCAGATATCTGGATATCTGTTCAAACAGCAAGAACACATTTATAACTTTGAGTCCTAGCAAAAACTACAGATTTGGGCTATAAGCATGTACATTTTTCTTCTGTCCAGAGAGCTAGTTATGGATTGGACAGAGGTGCCTTTGGCCTGATGAAAAGCCCTTTAAGTTTGTACTTAGATGACAACCAAAATAAACTTAAAAACCTTGAGCTTGTGCCTGAACAGTAGATAGTCATTATTTTATCAGCTAACATACTGACTAGTCTATAGTGGATCTGACTGTCTGATGCTGTCAAGCTGACAACCAGTAATATTTCAGAGATCTGAGAAGGGTATATTTTATCCGAATCTACTAAAAAGGACAGAAGCCAGTTAGAAGCAGGTCCATATACATTTAGCCAAACCCAAGTTTCTCCATTACCGTTGGAGGCAGCTGTCTCAAAGAACAACAATCTTCGCCAGGCCTATCTGTGAGAGGTTTTATTTTCTCTCTGTGGAAGAGGGACATGGAAAAGACTGACCTTGTTTTGTCTAGGCAAAGGGGTACAATCAATTTCCCAGCGTCCAGCAGCTTTGTCCACAGTCTCGGCCAGGTTCTGGCAGGCGGCAGGTTTCATATCTGAGCATCTGCTCATTGGTCCACGTGTAGGAACTGAGGTGCCTGTAATCTTCGGGTCATTGTCAGGATCTGGCAGTCTGTCTGACATTATAAACTTTAGAGATAACAATTTAAATGCCATATTCTGAAGATCTCTGAAGCATTAGAGGTCTGTTTGTCTGTTTTAATTACTTGCCTTAAGCACACATTAAGTATACAGGTGGCTAGGTAAGGTCTTTTTTCTGTAAATAATTTTTAGTCTGACTGTAACTGGTTTTAACTTAGTAAGATGTTTGAAACAGCACAGCTGAACTTAAAACTGCATAGAGCTACTTTATATTCCTTAAACAGTAGCTTAACTTCTTTCTTAGGCAGGGTTTTTCTGTGACTTTGGAGCCTGTCCTGGAATTCGATCTGCCGGACCTGGCAGGCCTTGAACTCATAAAGATCTATCTGCCTCTTATTCCCGAGTGGTGGGATTAAAGGCATGTGTCACCAATGTTCTAAACTTAAGGCGTGTGTTACCAACATCCTGAGCTTAAAGGTGTGTGTTATCAACATCCTAAATTTATTTCTAAAATATAAACTGTAATATCATATAATAGATCAGCATCTTTCATAAAACAAAAACTTTATATTGTCAGGCTTTGCTCAAAAATAATTTTAAATTGAAGCTCTTTAAGTACAAACATTAATAAAAACAAACATAAAAAAAACTGGTTTTAAAAAGAAATTTAAATTCCCTTAAGGTCTTTCTATAATATATAGAAGCATTAACATTGTAAATCTCAATTGAAAAACTTGTTTCTAAGATGGTACCTCTAATTTCCATGCGGTCATCTTTAGTCAAGATGGCGGTTTAAGTATTCCTTTTTTTAATTTTAGCAAAATGGCGACCAGTCAAGTCATATGAACATTTTAAAACAAGTATATATAAAACAGAATTAGCTTAATATGGTTAAAATTTTAGACATGAGAAACCATAGCACAGTTTACATTTTTCTCTGACTTATAATAACCTTTTTTCTGACTTTTAACAACTTTCCTCTGACCTTTTATAACTTGCTTTAACCCTCCATAACTTTCTGTAACAATCTTTTCTGCTATGACTTGCTTGCTTTAATTTTCTATAACCTTTTAGTTCATTTCTCTGACTCTCTTAGACATTCCTAGACAAATTTCCTTTTTATTATTTCCTTCCCTCTCTTATTATTTAAGTCTCCTACATTTTTTTTTTTTTCTCAGTTAACATCAAAATTTTATCAAAGTCCTTTTTACAGTTCTTAATAACTTTAAGGCCGTTTAGATGTCCGGATCAGGCCAGATAAGTTTATACGCTCGAGCTGAGGAACAAAGAGTAATTCATTTGCGTTTATGCACATCAATTATAAAACAAAGGCCAAACAACACAGAACACAGAACAGGTTTTCGCAGCGCAGTTTTCAAAGTACAAATCCCCTCACATTGAGGGCTTCCCAAGTCCAAAATACAAATCTCTCACACAGAGGGCTTCAAACGCTACCAGGACGTCTCCTGGAGCCGCGGTCGGGAGTTCGGACCCGTCAGTCCCTCCTCGGATCCGCCTACAAATGTACACAGCTGTATACTACAAACGCAAGCACAATTCACAAGACAGACTCAGACCAGACAAGACAAAACAGCGGATCCGCACAACACTTACCTCCCAGACGTGGGTCGGTGGTCCCTGGGCGGGTCTCGATCCCGGACGAGCCCCCAAATGAAAGACCCCGAAGAGGCACTTTCGTAGAGGGAGACCCACACACCCAGGAACCAGCGAGGCCACGAACTGGATGCAAAAAAAACAAGGGGCTTTATTGGAGACGCAGGTACCTGGGGCGACTTAGCTTCTGTGTGGCTAAGCGCGCCCGCCCCAAGGGAAAGGCGTCCTTATATAGGGAAAAAGGCGCAAGCTAGGAGCAGGGATTCTATTTGATGGTTCAAATGAGGCACAGAGCCATTCCAGATCAGCATATTCTCAAGGTCTGGTGTCTGGTACAACAGACTTGATTCCTCCCTCCGCGCCCAGGTGGCTGACCTTGGGGGCGGAGACCTTGGGACGGAGCGGTCCGGCGGGGGCCGGGGCCGGCCTTGCGCGGCGGCGGGGAAGTGCCGGCAGCTGTGGGTATCAAGGGTCAGGGGGTGCAGGAGAGGATGTATTCGCCAGCTGCATGCGGGAAAACTTAAAAGAGAAAGCTAAGGGCGGGGGTCTTTCAGTAGCCGACACCCACATATAGGGACTCTGGGGTCCATGAGATCCCCCTTGTTCAGGTCAGCTGTTTCTGTGACTTTCTACAGGTTATTCTGAGCCCCTATGCTCAACACTCCTCCCTCTCTGCAACTGGATCACAGCTTTGTGTTAACTGTGAGTGTCTGCTGCTGCTTCCATCAGCTACTGGGTGAAGGTTCTAGGATGGCATTTAAGGTAGTCATCAATCTCATTAAAGGGGAAGGATATTTAAGGTAGTCTCTTCATTGTTGCTTAGATTCTCAGCTGGGGTTATCCTTATGGATTTACCCTAGTGCTAGATTTCTATTTAAACCTGTAATGGCTCCCTCTATTATGGTGTCTCTTAACTTGCTCTCCTCTGTTCTTCCCCTGGCTCCATCTTCCTAGTACCTCATGTCCTCCTCTGCTCCCCTTCTCTTTCTCCTAGCTCCCTCTCCCCTCCCCACATGCTCACAATTAGTTCCTGAGCTCCTGTACCTTTCAATTTATCTGGGGTACAATGGCCATATTTTAAGGGTGGAGTCTGAATTGAGGTGAATCCTGTTTAAGGCCTGGCCTTGACACCCTGAGGGTGGTGTGTGAAATGGTGCTACAAAACAGTCTGGAGCCACCCAGTCTCTCTTCACCTACACCTGCCTGTTATGGTAGAAGCTTCACCCAACTTGCCTTCTCCACCTCCTCAAGGAACAGATGCCTGAGGTCTACAGGATTGGTAGGTAAGGGAATTACTTCTCCACCCATACCTCCTGCTGAATGTTAGCTCACCTAAACTCTACTCTCCCACTCCACACATTGTACCCGGTAAGCAGGAAGAAGCCAGACTTAAACTGAAGCCCCTATACCCAGGGAGTCTGGGTTGTTTAGGCAGAAGCCCTCCTGACTTCTATATCTATGCAAAGAGGTTGGAATGTTTTGTAACTCTATCCCACCACGCCCAGCCCCCGCCCCCTGACCTCCAGGTGCCAAGTATGGGCAACACCTGGGGTCACCTCAGTCCAGACTCCACCCAGAAAAACACTTCTATTGTCAGCTCTACCCCAAGGGGGGTGGTAAAACCCCTGCCTCTGATTCACCTGGTTGGCCTCAAGCAGCAGAGGTGTGTTTGGGGATGAAAACAGCCAGAAGGCCAGTGACAAAAGGCTCAGGGGCATTGCGTTCTGAAGAGAGCCATATTCACCTGCCAGTGGCTTGAGTTGGTCTCAAGACTATCTGAAAAATATCTTAACGCTTTCCCAAATGAGTTGGAATGGACAGAAGGGATTGGCTATTTTAGCAGGTAAAGCTTTGGAAAAATTATAGGGCCATAGCCGGTCTTAGCATTGAACAGTACCGGTTCCGGGTACTGAAGGGTATCCGACACTATGTGACTGCACCCTGTGCAGTGCCTAAGGTGGTCACAATGACTAACATGGAAGGGGAGGAGTCTTACATAGGGAAACCCGCAGAAGCCATGGGGCAGAAACCTCTCTTGGGCTGGGAGACTGAAGGGGAGAAATGAAACCCCCAGGTGGCTTCCTTGCAGTGGGAGTGGATGGTTCCAGAAATACTCTGTGGCAAGTAGAGTTCACAGGTGTTTCTCGGCAAGGGGCGTGGGAGGGAAAGGTGAAAGGTTACCCGGGTGCTAATGCAGCAAGGGTCTTGCCAAAGGTCACAACCCACCCGTGGGTTCAGATTCAAAACACCTGACTCTAGTTAAAGCTGATCAAAACAGAGTCAGAACTAGATTGATAACAGATAGTTTAAGAAACAACTCATGCGATGTGCCAGGCATTGGTGGTACAGGACTTTCATCCTAACACTCAGGAGGCTGAGTCAGGCAGATCTCTGTGAGTTCGAGCCCAGTCTGGCCTACACAACAAGTGCCAGGATAGGCTCCAAAGCTACATGGAGAAACCCTGTCTCAAAAAACATAGATATAGAAGTCAGGAGGTCTTCTGCCTAAACAACCCAGACTCCCTGGGTATAGGGGCTTCAGTTTAAGTCTGGCTTCTTCCTGCTTACCGGGTACAATGTGTGGAGTGGGGAAGTAGAGTTTAGGTGAGCTAACATTCAGCAGGAGGTATGAGTGGAGAAGTGTTCCCTCACCTGCCATCCTGTAGACCTCAGGCATCTGTTCCTTGAGGAGGTGGAGAGGCAAGTTGGGTGAAGCTTCTATCATAACAGTCAGGTGTAGGTAAAAAGAGACTGGGTTGCCTCCAGACTGTGTTTTGTAGCACCATTCCACACACCACCCTCAGGGTGTCAAGGCCAGGCCTTAAACAGGATTCACCTCAGTTCAGACTCCACCCTTAAAATTCTTGCTTTTGTCCCCCAGATAAGATGAAAAGTACAAGAGCTCCTGGACTAATTGGAGGCATGTTGGTAGGGGAGAGGAAGCTATGAGAAAGAGAAGAGGAGCAGAGGAGGAGACAGAAGGACATGAGGGAGCAGGAAGATTGAGTCAGACAAGAAAAGAGGAGAGAGATTCCTGCCCCTCCGCTCCATCCCCCTCGGGGCTGCTCTGTGTGCCATGGACGGCATCATCCCAGACATAGCTTGTGCATTTCAATTTTGTACACTTTCGTAATTTGAATTTGGTTTTCTTCATAGAACACTTGCCAAGGCAGAGAAGGAGGGAAATACCTGATTTTTGAGTGTAACTAGAAGACCAAATGAGGAAAAATGGATGCAAGACAAAGGCAGTTCCCTGAACCCTTCCTCTGCAGTGACCTCTTCAAAGACCACGGCCATGGAGAGAAGTGAAGCTAAAAGGTAAGGTTACACAAATGGGATGTTGACTTTGAGAAACTATGGTTAGGGTTAGAATCAGGGTTATGGTTATACTTATGGAGGTTTAGGGTTATACTCATGGTTGGGGTTAGGGTTAGGATTAGGTTTAGGGTTCAGGATTAGGGTAAGGATTATGGTTATGTTTAGTTTTCAATGTTACACTTGAGGTTAGGGTTAGGATTAGAGTTAGGGTTAGTATTAGTGTTATGGTTCAGGGTTAGATTTAGATTTAGGGTTAGTGTTAGGGTTCAGGGTACAGGGTTATTGTTATGGTTATGTTTGTTTAGGGTTAAGGTTAGTGGTTAGTGTTAGGGTTCATGGTTAGGATTAGGGTTAGAGTTCAGGGTTCAGACTTAGGGTTAGATTATACTCAGGTTTAGGGATATAGTAAGGGTTAGTGTTAGGGGTAGGGTTCAGGGAAGGATTAATGTTAGGGTTAGGGTTAGGGGTTGGGTTAGGATTAGGGTTCAGGGTTAGAGTAGAGTTATGGTTACAGTTCAGTGTTAGGTTTATGGTTAGTGTTATGATTAGGGTCAGGGTTATGGTTATGGTTAAGTTTAGGGTTAGAGTTAGGGATTGGCTATTTTTAGCAGAAAAGGTTTTGGAAAAATTCCAGGGCCATAGCCGGTCTCAGCCTTGAGCAGTACCGGTTCTGGGTACTGAAGGGTATCCGACGCTATGTTACTGCACACTGTACAGTGCCTAAGGTGGTCACAATGACTAACATGGAAGGGGAGGAGCCTTGCATAGAGAAACCTGCAGAAGCCATGGGGCAGAAACCTCACTTGGGCTGGGAGACTGACAGGGAGAAATGAAACCCCCAGGTGACTTCCTTGTAGTGGGAGTGGATGGTTCCAGAAATACTCAGTGGCAAGTAACGTTCACAGGTGTTTCTTGGCAAGGGGGTGGGAGGGAAAGGTGAAAGGTTATCCATGCTCATATGCAGCAAGGAAATAGATCTTGCCAAAGGTCACGACCCACCCATGTGTTCGGGTTCAAAACTCCTGACTCCAGTTAAAGCCGAACAAAGTGGAGTCAGAACTAGATTGATAACAGATAAAGAATGTACTCATGCGATGTGCCAGGCATGGGTGGTGCAGGCCTTTAATCCTAGCACTCAGGAGGTAGAGGCAGGCAGATCTCTGTGAGTTTGAGGCCAGCCTAGTCTACAGAGAAAGTGCCAGGATAGGCTCCAAAGCTACACAGAGAAACCCTGTCTCAAAGAGCAAACCAACAAACAAAAAAAGAAAGTAATCACGCAACAAAGCCAGTGACCAGGTTTACGCTGGATGCCTGGTCGTCTGCTCAGCCAGGCAGGAGCGGAAAAAGAGGATTGAGTGAGCATCTCCCTCACTCTTAAACCCTTGTTATGTCACTCTGACCACGCCCAAGTGGGCATGGACAGGGTACCTGTGCCAACCTCAAGAGGGGTGGTCAGCATTTCCCCCTACAATAAAGTGTGTGTTCTTTTACATGTTTGGAGACTACTGACATGTGAAAAGACTTTACCACATTGATTACATTCATAGGATATCTCTCTAGTATGTGTTTCTGATGTATTTGTAAATCACTGTTCTGTGAAAAGGCTCTACCACATTGATTACATACATAAGGTCTCATTCCATTTTGAGTTCCTTTATGACTTTTAAGCACTCCATGACTTGAGAAACCTTTACCCCATTGATTAGATTTGTTGGTATTCTCTCCAGTATGTGTGCCTTTATGGAGTTGGAGACATCTGTGACATGCAAAGACGTCATCATATTGAAGACTTTCATATGGTTTCTCTCCAGTATGAATATTTTCATGTCTTTGAAGTTGCCTGCAACACAAAGTTTTTGACACATTGGGTACATTCACAGAGTTTCTCTTCTTCATGGCTTCTTTCTTATCTGCAAAGATAATTGGCACAGGTAAAAGCTTAACCACATGCACTACAGTGATGAAGCTTAGTGTCTATACTAATTAATTTTATAAATTGGATTAATTCTCCAGATTTCTACTGGAAAGATGTGGCCCTGGACAATGGTGGCTACATTCTGAATGTGCTGGACACAGCAGGGTAGGATATCCTCAGGGCCATGGGTGACCAGTGCTTAGCAGCTCATGATGGTGTGCTGGGTGTCTTTGCTCTTGATGACCCCTCATCTCTGGACAGCTGCAGCAGGTATGGTCCTCCTGGAGCCTGTATCAGAAGCAGTGATTGCCCCTGGTACTTGTGGGCAAAAAGTGTGACCTAGTGACTACTGCTGGAGATGCTCACACTGATGTAGGTAGCCTGACTCATAAGTGGGGAGCCCCCTTCATCAAGACCTCAGCTAAGACAAGGCAAGGTGTAGAGGAAACCTTTGCTCTGTTGGTCCATGAGATTTAGAGGCCCCAGGAGGATGTGCCTGAGGTAAGCAGCGAGAACACCTGACACCAAAAAAAGCTGCTTGGGGGCTGGAGAGATGGATCAGAGGTTAAGAGCACTGACTGCTCTTCCAGAGGTCCTGAGTTCAATTCCCAGCAACCACATGGTGGCTCACAACCATCTTGTTATGAGATCTGGTGCCCTCTTCTGGTGTGCAGATATACATGGAAGCAGAATGTTGTATACATAATAAATAAATAAAATCTTAAAAAAAAATAGCTGTGTGTATCTGGGGCTGCTCTGTAGCCTGAAGATCTTAGTCAAGCAAATTGTCCCTTCTCTCATATCATGTCAAGATGACAATTCCCTTGGCATAAGAGACCCCTCCCCCACCAAATAAGTTGCCATGGACACCTTTTTATTCTCATTTGGTGAGGATTTATGTGGTAACAATGGGGTTTCCAACATTGGGCAAGATCTATGAAACTCTATGCAAAATTGAAAAATGTTGTTCATACTAAAAAAAAAAGAAAGAAACTGGATAAAGGACAGACTTTATCTTGAAAGCAAATTGCTATAGTTACAAAGCTAAACGAAAAAAAATTCTGGGTAAAATGTTGTGTCCTGCCTAAGAGGACAATTATTTTTCTGGGTTTAGATGTAAGTCTGAAAGAAAAGATTTGGGAAATCCTTGATGTGTTCCAAGATGAATCCCTACTCTCTTCTGGAGTACATGGCCATAAAGCTCTTTTCAAGTTTTCAAAGTAATTTTTTAGATGATATCTACAACTTACCCTCATTCAATTTGCTGTTCCTGAGCCCTACCATGACTGCTCACTGTTTTCTAATTCATGATCTGTTTTTCTACAACAACAGTTACACTGTAACAACAGTTACTGTTTGAATGCCACATGCATTTGGCAGCATTATTTCCCATCAATGAGGTCAAGGGTTGGTGACACTGTACATTGAGTGTATGACAGAATGTGCACAGAGGGGACCCTGTGCTCTGCATGAGGAGCAGGATGTGTTCCAGGAAAGTGGAAGAATGTCTAATACAATACAAACTTTCTTACCTAGGTGATTGTCTTCTGGGCGGGAAGAGCAGAGCTGGAAGGCCTGTGCTATCTGGGTCATTTGATCTCTGATCACCGACTAATATTCTAGGCCCAGCTGGGTGGTCCAGCCAATAATGGACTCTGGTAAAGCTTAGCAACCATGTGGCAGGTAGGTTGCAGTTTCTTTCCAGGAATCTCCTCTCCTTCTGCTCTAGGGAATTGTAAGGAAGAAACAAGCTATAATGTAGTGAGCGTAGGTTGTTCAGAGCAGTTCTGCTGAGCTGTCATTTTTGCTGAGATTTGCATGGACCATGAGACAGACTGTGTTTCTTTTTGCCTTGTGCTAACTGTGGCAGTTGTCCTTGTCTCCTGGGCCTCCCTCTGTATAGATTTCTTGGATAGAATGAGAATCTGCAGCCCTGGCAATGGAGGATATGATGCTTGTAATATCACTGTCCAGTGTGCACACACAGGCACTTTGTTTGGTGTGCAGTGGGAACACTGATTGGAAAACTGATAGTCTCATTAAAAGAATTCCTGAATATTGCATTCCACTTCCAGGTGTCATAAAATACTACAAATAGTTAACAAAATGGTAGAAAGATAGTGAAATCGATTGCATTTCCTCCATACATGATTAGAATGTTATTTAATTTCTACTACACCAACTACAATAGTCTGATTCAGTAGAATTTAGTTGCAGGTGACAAAGAAGGTTCTTTAGAGATTTCTCAGGTATTCATGGTGTTGGCCAGGAAGTTTAGACAGCTTCCACATCTTGGTCCTTAATCCATGTGGCCGGAAGAAGATATTAATTTATTCATCCATGTTGTTTTGACATTGGGCATCAATGGGCTGGGTTTACGAGAGACAGCAAGAGGCATAAAGTACTGCAGAGCCATAGCAAGAAATCTCCTTCTAAGAGAGAGCTCTTGTACATGGTGCTTCTGACTTTAGAAGAAATATCAGTAGCTGGAGTGTCAGAAACAGCAGTTTAGGATTCACCTTGAGTTAATTTCATTGGAGTTTTGAAGTCTGTGTTTATTTAATCTCTGTAAACCTTGATTCATAGGTATTTAGATAACATTTTTCAAGATCACACTTTCCTGGATAAGTTTCTTTTCTTCTTTTGATTAATAGTTGACTATATTTTATAGCCTCTGTTTTTGGCTTTTCCTCTCCATCTTTATTCTTTTACAAATATTGCACATATTTTGATTATTGTAGCATTGTGGCAAGTACAAATGTAATATTATGTCAACCTGTGTACTAAGTTTTCATAATCACATTAAAAATTATGGTTTTTCCACTGTGAATGTAGCTTTTTTATTGTATTTAATGTTTTCTGAATGTAGCTTTGTAATCAGCATTTTGTCATAAATTGTGGAGCATTTTCATTTTATGCTGCAAATTTTCCATATTTATGATGCATCATATAACAATGATCACACATTTAATTTTTTCATTCAAGTTTTGTTATTAATCTGTGAAAGGGTTATCACATAAAACATATTTTGGATCTTGGCAGATGGCTCAGCATATCTTCCTTTTGGAATGATCAGTGTTCAGATACCAACACTCAATCAGCTAATAATTATTTACATTCCATATGCTGTATACATACAGAAAGCATTCTCTCATGTACCAACATATGGAAAATATAGCAATTAACTTGGCAAATTGGTAAATCCTTATACCATCAATTCTGTTACCATCAATTCTACTCTTCTACAGCACAGTTTAGCTACTGCACCCTACTCTACACTGGAGATTGTAGCACTAATTCTAATTGGTCTTAGTTAGATCCACCTGCCTCTGATTTCCAAGTGTTGAGATTAAAGTTATGATCCACCATGGCCTGGCCCCTATGGCTAAATAATGCCTGTCTCCACTCTGGTCTTCAGGCAAGATTTTTTGTTTGTTTATTTTTGTTTGATTTTTTTTTAGTTGGCTGTGGAGTGATCAGCCCACCGCCTCTGATAGCGCCAAGGTTTTCTTTATTGAGATACACCAATCAAGTGAGAAGGAGGGAGCTGGAACCAGTGCAGGTAGCTGGGTAGCAGAAGAGAGAGCCAGGTCTCCACGTGCAGCCCTTAAGAACCTTCCCTTATGTCACCCAGACTTCCCTTCACCCCGCCCTCATGGACGAGTCCCCAGTACACCTGGCACCTATTGGGGTTGCCTGGGGTGGGGCTACAGTGTCTCCCTACAGTTGGCTTTTTGTTTGTTTTTGTTTTTGAGACAGGGTTTCTCTGTGTAGCTTTGGGGCCTGAAATGGAATTCTCTGGAAGTCACAGAGATCCACCACCTCTGCCTCTCATGTGCTGGGATTAAAGGCTTGTGCCACTACCACCTGGAAAGATTCATTTGTTAAGGCACATCCAAGATACCACCACACTTGGGGAAACCATTTACAGGATCCACAGAATTAATGCCATATGGGTCCTACTGAGGTGATGGGGTTCTTCCTTCAGCAATACATGATCAGAGTGCTTTAACTTTCTGCTACCACCAGCTACAATGGTGTGATTTGGGAAAGTTGAGTTCCAGGGAACAAAAGGAATTTCTGATCTGCAGAAGTTTCTCAGGTGTGCATGGTGTTGTGTAGACAGATAGGGCAGATTCCCCATGTGGTGTCAATGTACATGTGGCAGGAAGTAGACATTCAATTATTCTTCTATGTTATTTTCTGTGTGGGCATCAATGGGGCTGGATTTTTCTCAAACCTCAAGGGTATATGAGAGTTTGTAGAAAAATAGCAAGATATTGCCCCATTTGTAGGTGGAACTCTAGACCATGGGACCTCCCAGGAAGAAATATTGATAGCTTGAGGGTCAGAAGCAGAACAGATTAAGGGTCTTTTGAGATAATTTGGGGGGATTTGTGCAGTCTGTTTAGTTAATTTTTAAACACATAGAATCACGGATATCTGAGTAACATTGTCAAGATCTCAGGTTACCTGGCTGAGTTCCCTTTGGACTTTGATGAAAAGTTGATTACATTTTCCTGCCTTTGTTCTTGGCTCTTTCTCTCCATCCCCCTTTGCTTTTCCAAATATTGTATACCTTCTCCATTGCTGTAGATTTTTGTGAGTTTAGAAATCATTCTTTGTCAATAAGTATACTATTTTTTGAAATCCTCTTTAGAATTCTGAGTGTTTCCAATTTGCATATTGATTTGGATTCAGATATACTGTTATGAGGTATTGTGAATTTTCTTTGGATTTTATTCAATTCAAGTTTAAAATTTACCTTATATCGAGGCAGGTATTGGTGGTGCATGCCTTTAATCTCAGCACTTGGGGGCCAGTTGCAGGAGTATTTCTGTGAGTTTGAGACCAGCCTGGTTTACAAGAGCTGGTTCGAGAATACCCTTCAAAGCCACAGAGAAACCCTGTCTCAAAAAAACAAAAGACCTCTCTCACACACAAACTGTATATACATGAATTTGTTTTGAAAATTCTGTTTTTACTTATCTTCCCTGATTGTCTCAAGTTCCTGTGACAACCAGGTAAAAAGTACATTAAGTGCACCTGACCTCAGTGTAAAGCCACATAACAAACATCTGCTTTTGTGTCCTTAAATCTCTCTTAGTTAATATTCTGGGAACTCAACTACCTGTTTTATGACAGAGAATCATTGCATACATATAGTAAGAATAGTGGGCTGAACAAGCTAGCTAGCCACATTGTGTCCAGGTGGAAGAAGGGGAAATGCCTTTGGAGTGCAAGAAAATAGGGTCAGCTATTGGTCCTGTGGCAAGTGCAGATCTCTGCTGATCTAGAAAAGGACATTGCCTTGGCTGAAAAGTGTCAGGAACCATTGGGCTGTGTCTTTAATCACACTGTAACCATATTGGAGGTGCTCTTGTCACTGGGGCCTTACTAGTCAATCAGGCTCCTAGGCAACCTGCCAGTCAGAAGTGGTGCAGGGCCCTTCTGGCCACTGATTTCAGGATTGGCTTTGAAGAGACACTTGTGCCAGTGGTTTTGTGTGCTGTGGTTTGATCAAGGGCAAGCTGGAAAACCACAACATGGTGAGTGAGGGGAGGCTGTCTTCAAATTGGAGTGGCAGAAGGTGAGGTGCTGGAGCTGGTAGCCTGGGTATTCCCTGGATCTGGGTGGGAAGCTGAGGCCATATCTCTCTTTCAGTGAGATCCCATGCCATTCTTGAAATGCCCTGGACCCACAGGCAGGCCTCTGAATAACTTTGCATTGTGGGCTGAGTCTGTTCTGAGCATTGGGAGCAGGGAGCTTTATGTAGAATCATCTTTGTAGTCAAGTTTAACATGCTTTAGGTGCACCCATGGAAATCAGGTTGCCAAAATTTAACAGGGCTAGTGTCTTCAGTTCCTTCTAGAGGTTTAGTACTATGTATTAAAACTTTTCCTGTAAGATCCATTTATTGTTAATTTTGAGGAGGTTGCAAAGGGCATCCAATGTGTTTAGTAGCACCCCACTACTAAGCTGTGATGTAGAAGAGTAAAATAGGTAACACAAAGGATTTAAAAATGCTTAGAAGATAGTTAGTCTCACAAAGTAGAATTTAGCAGAGGGAGGACTGACTCTAAAACACCCAAAGATAGGTATTTGCTATCCAGGCCTGTTAGAAATTAGGATGCTTGGATACACATTTGTTCACCAGGAATGTCTAGACAGTTGGCTGCAAACCGTTACAAATGAGCCACCCCTTATTTAAAAGCAGCCACTAGGCCTATCCACATATCAAAGAATAGATCTGCAAGAAGCTGCTCAAGGAGACATTACAGGGTCACTAGCAACCTTAATGCTGGCTGTACCATAAAGTTACAGTTTTCTTCTGAGAAAAGCAGATCTCAGTCTGGTGGACAATAGGACACCAGGTGACAATTATTTGAAATTAAAACACTGTTGTGTTTAGGACTTGCCCGATTAAGCAAGGCTTTTCTTTGAGAAAGGGTTTCTCTGTGGCTTCAGAGACTATCCTGATATGAGCTGTTTGTAAGGAGCCTTTAACCAGGCAGGCAAAGGCTTGGCTGAAGAATGGGGGTGTTAGCCGACTAAGCTGCCATTGTAGATAAGAGTGAGAATGTGTGGAGTGTAGCAAAGTGTGATTAGCAAGATTTAGCAACAATTTAAGGGACCAGCTCAGAACTAGAATTTTAGAGTGCACCACGATTCTATGTCCTGGAACTCTCCTCCACTAACCTGAAACAACCAGTCCATCAAGCCGAGTGCCACCCATTCTGAAACACAATACCAGGACACCATGGCATCAGGAGACTCCACAACCTGAGTTCAGAGGAATAGAATTCCTGAGCCCTAACCTGCAGCTAGCTGTTGCAGGACAGGTACCCCCTGCTATGGTCCTATTGTCTGTGGTTTCTATGATTGTGTGCTTATGCTTGTGTTGCATTACTTTAACATAAGTGTGAAGTAAATTTTATATACTCAAAATCAACTTGCTGAATTGTCATTCATTCCAGTTCAAAAACTGGTAAGGGCTCAAGACTTGGAGAGACATATTCTACCAGTCCTATTCATTTAAAGAACCTAGGATAATGCAGTTTTTTCTGCTCATTGAGGAAAATGTGCTGGCTAGCAGTAATGCTCAAAAACCCAATCTTCCGACTTTCATTATTTTCTAAGTATTCAACTTTCCATGAAGACTACCCTTTAGGGGCTGGAGAGATTTCTCAACAGTTAAGAGCACTGGCTGCTTTTATAGAGAACCTGAGTTGAAATCCCTGCACCCATATGGCATCTCACAACTGTCTGTGACTCCATTTCCAGGTGATTTGACACATTCAATAGACATACATGCAAGCAAAACACCAATGCACATAAACAAAGAATCTTTTACAAATGGAAAAACAAAGATAACTCTTTATTATTCCTCATTTGCCAAAAGTTTGCTCTGAAGTTCAGGCTCCTAAAGCAGTAGACCCATCATCCAGCCTTGTGATTGGAGAAAGTCCTAATTTGTTTGAGATCTGGTTCCTGCTTTTCTTCCCTGGTTGTGTGATAACCCAGTGACAACTAGCACAAAAGTACCTTCAGTCCTTCTGACCTCAGGTTGAAACTACAGAACAAACATCTCCTTTTATGTCCTGATATCTCTCTTTAGTTGTTAATATTCTTACACCCTTCCACTTGGGACTGGGGAAAATCACTTCACTCACAATGTAAAGTGGCCTGTGCTATCTACCTAGTCTCCCTGTGTCCCTGAGGAAGAAGAGAGTGCAGGCAGGTGGCAGGGTTTGTATTTGGAGCCCGGGGCAAGTGCTATAGAAAAGCATATCTCTGCTGATCTAGAAAAGGTCTTTGTCTGCAGTGAATGGCCAGGTAAGGAATCATTGTGATGTGCCTAGGTGTAACTCTATGGGAGGCACTCTTGTCACTCAAGCCTCACTAGCCAATCAGGCCCTCCAGGTGACCTGTCAGTCAAAAGAGGTACAGGTACAGTTTCAGTTTCAGGCTTGTCTCTGAAGAGGAGCTGGTGCCTTTTTTGTGTGTTCTGTGCTGTGAGCACTGCTACAGGGAGCTGAGCAGAGAGCTTGGACAATCTGGTAAACCACGACATGGTGAGTGAGGGGCTGCTGTCCCCAGATGGGGAGGAGCAGATGGTGAGGTGATGGAGCCAGTGTGGTGAATCCCACCCTGATTTGTGTGGGAACCTGCAGCTAGATTCCCTGCCCTGTAAGTTTCCACATGGTCCATGCAAATCCCTGAACCCAGGGGAGGCCTCTGAGTAAGTTTGTTCTGTGGGCTGGATCTGCGGACAGCATTGGGAGCAGGGAGCAGTGTATAGAATCATCTTTGTAGTCATCATCAACATGATTTTTGTGCACCCATAGAAAGGTTGCTGAGCTTGGAGAAGCTCAGTTTCTCTAGTATCTTCCAGACATTCAGCACTTAGCATTTTCCATTTATGTGTAAACATCCATTATTGTGGATGTTGTAAGAGGCATCTCATGTGTTTGGTTGCACTCCACTCATGCCATGATGTAGAAGAGTAGAATTGTTGATATAAGGATTTACCCATGTTTAGGAAATAAGTAGTTGTTATTGTTTTGTTTAAAAAGAAGAAAAGAGAAATATTGAGACAGACATATTGACTAAGTTTATTATAAGGACCGGCAGAATGGGGAGACTAAGAAGAGGAACAGGGTAATGGCTGACCGCCATGGCCGGTCGCCATAGAGAGACAGAGCGGGAAACAGACGAGAGAACACACAGAGAGAGAGAGAGAGACAGGGGGAGAGAGAGAGTGTGTAAAGGGGCAGAGGAAGGCAGATCTCTGTGAGTTCAAGGCCAGGTCACAGGTGAACTTAATTTATTCTGGCATATATCTTTGCTGTTTAATCCTCACATCGGCCTAAGTAGCTAGACCTACAAGTTGCCTGTCTCTATTTAATTGGTTCAAAGTAGAACCTGGAGCATGAACCTAAAGACACTTAAGGATGATGGCATATTTGGAATGACATTTTTAGAGAAGATTCCATTTTGTGCTGAGAAGAAGGTATATTCTTTCTTTTTTGGTGAACTTGTCTGTAGATATACATTACATTTGTTTGAGTCATAACACTAATTATTTCCCTTATTTCTGTTTTAAGTTTCTGTTTAGTAGAGCTGTCCACTAGTGAGAATGGGATGTTGAAGTTTCCCACTATTAATATGTAGGGTTTGACATGTGATTTAATCTTTAGTAATGTTTCTTTGCAAATGTGTGTGCCCTTGTATTTGGTGCATAAATGTTAAGAATTGAGAATTCATTTTGATGGATTTTTCCTTGAATATGAAATGTACTTCGCCATCTTTTTAATTAGTTTGAGGCACACTTTGTTAGATATCAGGGTAGCTACACTGGCTGGCTTCTCAGGTGCATTTTATGGGAAATTCTTTTTCTGACTCTTTATTTTGAGGTAATGTCTGTTATTCAGATGATGTGTGTTTACTATATGGTGCAGAAGGATGGATCCTATTTTCATATCCATTCTGTTTGTCTGTGTTTTTTTTTAATGGTGAATTGATACTGAGATAATTAAACCCAAGTGATTGTTAATTGTTGGTTTTTTTATTCTGTCGTGGTGATGTGATGGTTCGTGTGTGTGTGTGTGTGTGTGTGTGTGTGTGTTGTTGTGTGTGTGTGTGTGTGTGTGTGTTGTTTGTGTGTGTGTGTGTTTCCTTTTTGTGTTTTGCTGTTGTGAGATTATCTATTTTCTGTGTTTTTGTGAGCACAGCTAACTTCCTTTGGTTGGACTTCTGCTTCTAGTACTTTCTGTAAGGCTGGGTTGTAAGTAGTGTTTGAATCTGGTTTTGTCATGAAATATCTTGGTTTTTCTTTCTGTGGTCATCTAAAGTTTTGCTGTGTGTAGCAGAAGAGATCTCCTGGATAAATTAGGGACAGTGGGGTTGGGGAGGTAAGATGGGAAAATGTGGGATCTGGTTGGCTGGCTTGGGGGTGGAAGGAAGGGCAGAGTAATTAGAGATATATCTCTATATGGGGCATTTTGGTGTTAGGGAGGGACCTGGTACCAGGCAACTCACAGGAATTCACAAGGATTACCTAGATAAGACACCTAGCAATAGTGGATATGTAGCCTGAACGGGCCATCTCTTATAATCAGATACATGACTTCTCTAGTTGTCATCAGAGAGCATTCATCCAATGATTGGTGAAAGCAGATGCAGATACAGGCAGCCAAGCAAGCACTGGGTGGAGCTCTGGGAGTCCTGCTGAAGTCATGGAGGAGAATCCCCTGGACTGAGACTTGGGAGCCTGCATGGGAGTGACCTAGGCCCTCTGCATAAGTGTGACAATTGTGTAGCTTGGTCTGTTTGTGGGGCTCCATGCAGTGGGATCAGGAACCATGCTGTGTAGCCTCTTCTTGCCTTGATGCTGGGGGAGGGTCTTGGAGCTTGGTCCTGCCTCAACCTGATTCCATGCTTTGTTGACTCCCATGGGAGGCCTGCCCCATTCTTTAAGGGGATGGAGGAGGAGTGGATGGGGGCTACAAGGAAGGTGAGAGGGAGGGAGTGTGAGAAGAGGAGGAGGGAGGGGAATCTGTTTAGTATTTAATAAAAATTAAAGGACAAAATGAAAAGGATTCAAAGTCATAATACTGTTTGAGAGGCACATTGTCAGGTGGGTCTGATGCATAGCAGGTGAGGGAACAAACCCTCCATGCAGACAGAGCTTACAGGAAGTTTTATTGAGAGAAGGTACCTAGACCTTGAGGCAATACACAGTGCCAATGGCACCCACATATAAGATTTGTTAAAGATTTCATAGCAATTTTCAACTTTGGGACACAACAAGAAAAGGAGAAAGCATACATTATATATTCTAATTAGTAATAAATAAATGCAGGAAATTAAATCTCAGGCACTAAAACAAACAATTATTAAGAAAAATGGTTCTTTAACGATATAGATGGCAGGATGTTTATATTTTCTCCAGGTTTTGTTGGTACCAAATTGAACAGATTCAGAAATAAAAGGCAATAAAATCAATTTCAAACAAAAATGTTGCTAAGGGGAGTCATAGTAGGGTTGGAGCTGTAGGACTCTGAGTTAAGCCAATCATTATATAACATCATCATATCCTGGTGAGTGTCAAGTAGGAGAATGTGGTTCTTTGCCATGGGAGAGTTTTTATTTTCTTTGTTAATGAAGAACTGAGAGTCCAGTAATGTTCATTATTAGTATCCAATGTTGTTTCTCTGTTTTTTGTATGTTAGCATTATGTACAAACAAACCATAAATATAATGGATCTGGAAGTCCATCCATCTCTGTGTATGACCAGTGTGTATAGACCCTCTGTTTTGGCAGAAATGGTGATGACATGGGGCAAAACAAAGATTCTGGAATACAATATTCCTGACCTGAGGTGTCTTCATGGAGATGAAGCAATTCCTGAAGAAGTTTCTTCTATCACAGTTTGCACAGATATGTCTGTTGAGATCGTGCATAGTTGGTTTATTCTATAGGGTGTTAGAGTAGTCTGTCATGGATGTAGAGGCTGGGGTGTGAGTTCATGTGTGTCTGTGGAACAAAGACTCTGATACACTTTTAGTAATATACTTAGCCTTTCACACCTGCAGGGTTCTCCAGCCTTAGTGGACTTAAACACATTCCCTATGCCCAGGGCATTTTAGTTTTCTCTGTATTCACTCTTTAGCAAGTTGATTACCATATGCTAAGAACAACTTGAATGAGGCTTCCAAAAATACAATGACAACTGCAAATCTTGATTCATCAGGTATCCCAGTTTTCCTTGTTTCCTGAAGCAAATGAAGGCATGAGCTTGTACATCCTGTTTGCCCATCTTTCTTGTAGATATTGTTTTATGCAATTTCTCTGATGTGTGCTGCATACTATTGATTTGTTTGCTTGTCCATCTCTGTCTGTTAAAAGGCATTTCTTTAACATGGCAATATCCTATTAAAAGGGTGATGAAATAACAGAGGTGACCCTCTTATTCAGCTTTCTTTTTAAGTGACTAGGTGATTCCATTAGCTGTGTCATGGAATAGGTACAGGAATCATGAGAATTATGTTACTATATTTTCAAAGATATTTGCATTTATAGTGTTGTCAGTGTAACTTTGTTTTTATACATTTATTGTATAATTTAGAATGCAATGACCTGTGATGATGTTCATGTTGACTTCACTAAGGAAGAGTGGGCTTTGCTGGATCCTTCCTAGAATAATCCCCATAAAGATATGATGCTGAAGACTACAGGAAACTCACTGCTATAGGTAAGACTGAATTTTTCTTCACAGTTTAAAATAAGGGGGTAACTGTTTCTTGGTCATTGATGCTCTTCTGTAATTACAGCTGAAACTAAGAAAGGTTGGTGTGAATGAATCAGCCATGTTTCTAAGTTTCACTGAAGTAATTAAACTTACAACTGTCTGCACCAGTTTCCCAACAATACATTTAAGACATTCTAAGGTTCCTATATTTTAGGC
>NW_023276808.1:9468171-9485179 GCF_003668045.3 Cricetulus griseus
GAGAACTATGGATAAATACTGATCCACTACCAGAAGCCCATGGACTGTCCAGGCCTCCTAACTGACACCCACATTTATGGGGCCTGTTTTGGTCCTATCCTGGTTTGCAGCTGTCATTCTGGGGACCATGAGCTCCCACTTGCTCAGGTCAGCTATTTCTGTGGGTTTCCCTAGCATGGTCTTGACCACTTGGCTCATCACTCCTCCCTCTCTGTAACTGGAATCAGAGTTCAGGTAGTGTTTAGCTGTGGGTGTCTGCTTCTGCTTCCATCTGCTACTGGATGAAGGCTCTAGGATGGAATTTTAGGTAGTCATCAATTTCATTATAGGGGAAGGGCATTTAAGGTAGCCTCTCCACTACTGCTTAAATTCTCACTTGGTTTCATCCATGTAGGTCTTTGGATATTTTCCTAGTGCCAGATTTCTCTTTAATCCTATACTGGCTCCCTCTATTATGGTATCTCTTACTCTGCTCTCCTCTATTCTTGCCCTGACTCAATCTTCCAGCTCCCTGTTGTCATACTGCCCCCCTCCTCTTCTCCCCTTCTCTTTCTCCTACCTCTCTCTTCCCAACCCCATGTTTCCAATTCTCTCAGGGTCATGCCATCTTATGCAGATTTTCTATTCTGCTTGAAATAGTATAACTACAGCAATTTTGTTTCATGAAAACATCAGTCCTTTATCCAGATCATTGATTGCCCTTGACTGTGGGTCTCCAACATATTGACAGTCAGGCATTTTTATCAATCATCTGAAATTGATCACAAGACTCCATCCAGCTAAGTTTTACAGCTGATGAGCAAGAATTTGCTCATGTTCCTTTCTTCTCACACCCCTTTCTGCACTGTGCCTATACCACCTTCAAAGTTGGTAAATGAACTTAATTTTTTTCATATACCTCTCTTCATTTGCAGTCCCTGATACAATTCAGAAGGATTGGTCAACATTCATTAAATGGGCTATGTGTCCTTCTAAATGACAAGTCAACACCCTGCCTTGTAGGAATTGCAGCAGTGTCTTCCCAGCACCGGGTAGCAGCAGCAGAATTAGCTGTGTTCAAAGCAATTCTCAACTACATAGCCTAGGGGCACACCTGAGCTCAATATTGGAACCCACAAATCTGGTCTTTCTTCATTCACATGACATGAATGAATACATCCTGGTAATTTAAAGAAGAAAATCCTAAATCTACCTGTCTTAGTTAGGATTAATAGTGCTATGAATAAACACCATGACCCCCACAACACTTATAAGAAAACACTTAATTCATGTAGCTTACAGATTTGCAGGTTCAGCCAATGTCATCAGAAAGGGGAGCATGGTGTTACATCTTGATGGGCCTAATGTCCACTGTCTTCCAACTATGAGAAATATTGTTTTTCCTTATCATTGAGTCTGTTATACCTCATCAACGACCTGGGAAGAATTCTGGCTTATTCTGCAGATGGTGAAACCAACGTTCACAGAGATGAGTAGATTTTGAAGATAGTTAAGTGCAACTCCTCATGTTCCTCATCCCATAATTCTAATGCCTCACTAGGATAAGTGGATGCCACCTAAGCCAGGCAGGGTGGCAGAGGACTGTAATCGTGGTACTCAGAAAGTGGAGGCAGGAATTTCATGATTTCTTTTTTTATATAAATATTTTTATTGAAGATTTTATTTTTTATTTATTATGTATACAACATTCTGCTTCCATGTATATCTGCACACCAGAAGAGGGCACCAGATCTCTTAATGGATGGTTGTGAGCCACCATGTGGTTTCTGGGAATTGAACTCAGGACCTCTGGAAGAGCAGCCAGTTGCTCTTAACCTCTGAGCCATCTCTCCAGCCCAAATTTCAGTATTTCATAGTCATCCAAGATGTAAATGGTACATGTTGGGTTGGGGGGGGACAGAACAAATGGTGACTGTGACTGGTTCAGGACAGAATCAGTATATTTGCTTGAAGTCCCAGTACTTCAGGGCTATGGCACCAGCAATTGATAGTCAGGTATTTTCCACCCCATTTTTTTCTATTCTTGATAATGTTTTCCATTCTTGATAATGTTTCCTGACTAAGGCAGTCCAGATCACTTTGTGGCAACACTCTTATTGCTCATTAAAGAGTGTTATTCTCCTACAGTTGGGAGAATTAACCTTAGGCAGGTAGTGCTCCCTAATTGCATATCTAATACCCTGTGTTCAGATCTCAAAATTTGGGTGTTGGGATCTGAAATAAGGTCAACCCCAAGAAGAATATGTGCTGAGACACCTGCCAATCCATGTAGCACTTTTTAGATGAAACAATAAAGACTTTTGGAGATTAAAAACAAGACTAAAAGAGCTTACATAAATAAACAAGTACATAATCATTGCAAACTTGATGCATCAATGTTAAGATACCAAATCAGGTAATTTTTTTTGTTTGTTTTTCAAGACAGGGTTTCTCTGTGGCTTTTAAGGGCATCCAGGAACTAGCTTTTGTAGAACATGCTGGTCTCACATCACAGACATCCTCCTGCATCTGCCTCCCAAGTGCTGGGATTAAATGTGTGCTATACCAACACCTGTCTCCATATGAGGTAAAATTTTAACATGAATTGAATAAAATCCAAAGAAAATTCACAATACCTCATAACAGTATATCTGAATCCAAATCAATATGCAAATTGGAAACACACAGAATTCTCAAGAGGATTTCAAAAAATAGTATACTTGTTGACAAAGAATGATTTCTAAACTCACAAAAATCTACAGCAATGGAGAAGGTATACAATATTTGGAAAAGCAAAGGGGGATGGAGAGAAAGAGCCAAGAACAAAGGCAGGAAAATGTAATCAACTTTTCATCAAAGTCCAAAGGGAATTCAGCCAGGTAACCTGAGATCTTGACAATGTTACTCAGATATCCGTGATTCTATGTGTTTAAAAATTAACTAAACAGACTGCACAAATCCCCCCAAATTATCTCAAAAGACCCTTAATCTGTTCTGCTTCTGACCCTCAAGCTATCAATATTTCTTCCTGGGAGGTCCCATGGTCTAGAGTTCCACCTACAAATGGAGGCAATATCTTGCTATTTTTCTACAAACTCTCATATACCCTTGAGGTTTGAGAAAAATCCAGCCCCATTGATGCCCACACAGAAAATAACATAGAAGAATAATTGAATGTCTACTTCCTGCCAAATGTACATTGACACCACATGGGGAATCTGCCCTATCTGTCTACACAACACCATGCACACCTGAGAAACTTCTGCAGATCAGAAATTCCTTTTGTTCCTTGGAACTCAACTTTCCCAAATTACACCATTGTAGTTGGTGGTAGCAGAAAGTTAAAGCACTCTGATCATGTATTGCTGAAGGAAGAACCCTCAGTAGGACCCATATGGCATTAATTCTGTGGATCCTGTAAATGGTTTCCCCAAGTGTGGTGGTATCTTGGTTGTGCCTTAACAAATCAAGCTTTCCAGGTGGTGTTGGCACAAGCCTTTAATCCCAGCACATGAGAGGCAGAGGTGGTGGATCTCTGTGACTTCCAGAGAATTCCATTTCAGGCCCCAAAGCTACACAGAGAAACACTGTCTCAAAAACAAAAACAAACAAAAAGCCAACTGTAGGGAGACACTGTAGCCCCTCCCCAGGCAACCCCGATAGGTGCCAGGTGTACTGGGGACTCGTCCATGAGGGCGGGGTGAAGGGAAGTCTGGGTGACATAAGGGAAGGTTCTTAAGGGCTGCACGTGGAGACCTGGCTCTCTCTTCTGCTACCCAGCTACCTGCACTGGTTCCAGCTCCCTCCTTCTCGCTTGATTGGTGTATCTCAATAAAGAAAACCTTGGCACTGTCAGAGGCGGCTGGCTGATCACTCCACAGCCAACTAAAAAAAATCAAACAAAAATAAACAAACAAAAAATCTTGCCTGAAGACCAGAGTGGAGACAGGCATTATATAGCCATACAGGCCAGGCCATGGTGGATCATAACTTTAATCTCAACACTTGGAAATCAGAGGCAGGTGGATCTAACTAAGACCAATTAGAATTAGTGCTACAATCTCCAGTGTAGAGTAGGGTGCCATAGCTAAACTGTGCTGTAGAAGAGTAGAATTGATGGTAACAGAATTGATGGTATAAGGATTTACC
This sequence comes from Cricetulus griseus, assembly GCF_003668045.3. Taxonomy (NCBI): domain Eukaryota; kingdom Metazoa; phylum Chordata; class Mammalia; order Rodentia; family Cricetidae; genus Cricetulus; species Cricetulus griseus. Next base: position 9,472,300 of record NW_023276808.1, read on the forward strand.
AATTTGCCAAGTTAATTGCTATATTTTCCATATGTTGGTACATGAGAGAATGCTTTCTGTATGTATACAGCATATGTAATGTAAAAAATTATTAGCTGCTTGAGTGTTGGTATCTGAACTCTGATCATTCCAAAAGGAAGATATGCTGAGTCATCTGCCAAGATCCAAAATATGTTTTATGTGATAACCCTTTCACAGATTAATAACAAAACTTGAATGAAAAAATTAAATGTGTGATCATTGTTATATGATGCATCATAAATATGGAAAATTTGCAGCATAAAATGAAAATCCTCCACAATTTATAACAAAATGCTGATTACAAAGCTACATTCAGAAAATATTAAATATAATAAAAAAGCTACATTCACAGTGGAAAAACCATAATTTTAATGTGATTATGAAAACTTAGTACACAGGTTGACATAATATTACATTTGTACTTGCCACAATGCTACAATAATCAAAATATGTGCAATATTTGTAAAAGAATAAAGATGGAGAGGAAAAGCCAAAAACAGAGGCTATAAAATATAGTCAACTATTAATCAAAAGAAGAAAAGAAACTTATCCAGGAAAGTGTGATCTTGAAAAATGTTATCTAAATACCTATGAATCAAGGTTTACAGAGATTAAATAAACACAGACTTCAAAACTCCAATGAAATTAACTCAAAGTGAACCTTAAACTGTTGTTTCTGACCCTCCAGCTACTGATATTTTTCTAAAGTCAGAAGCCCCATGTACAAGAGCTCTCTCTAAAAAGGAGATTTCTTGCTATGGCTCTGCAGCACTTTATGCCTTTGCGGTCACACGTAAACCCAGCCCATTGATGCCCAATCTCAAAACAACATGGAATAATAAATTAATATCTTCTTTTGGCCACATGGATTAGGGACCAAGATGTGGATGCTGCCTAAACTTCCTGCCCAACACCATGCATACCTGAGAAATCTCTAAAGAACCTTCTATGTCACCTGCAACTAAATTCTACTGAATCAGACTATTGTAGTTGGTATAGTAGAAACTAAATAACATTCTAATCATGTATGGAGGAAATACAATCGATTTCACTATCTTTCTACCATTTTGTTAACTATTTGTTATTTTGAAGGCAAACCTGGAAGTGGAATGCAATATTCAGGAATTCTATTAATGAGACTGTCAGTTTTCCAACCAGTGTTCCCACTGCACACCAAACAAAGTGCCTGTCTGTGCACACTGGACAGTGATATTACAAGCATCATATCCTCCATTGCCAGGACTGCAGATTCTCATTATATCCAAGAAATCCATACACAGGGAGGCCCAGGAGACAAGGACAACTGCCACAGTTACCACAAGGCCTAAAAGAAACACAGTCTGTCTCATGGTCCATGCAAATCTCAGCAAAAATACAGCTCAGCAGAACTGCTCTGAACAACCTACACTCACTACATTATAGCTTGTTTCTTCCTTACAATTCCCTAGAGCAGAAGGAGAGGAGAATCCTGGAAAGAAACTGCAACCTACCTGCCACCTGATTGTTGGACCACCCAGCTGGGCCTAGAATATTAGTAGGCTCTCTACTAGGTGATCAGAGATCAAATGACCCAGATAGCACAGGCCTTCCAGCCTGCTCTTCCCGCCCAGAAGACAATCACCTAGGCAAGAAATTTTGTATTGTATTAGACATTCTTCCACTTTTCTGGAACACATCCTGCTCCTCATGCAGAGCACAGGGTCCTCTCTGTGCAATTCAGTCATACACTCAATGTATAGTGTCACCAACCCTTGACCTCATTGATGGGAAATACTGCTGCCAAATGTATGTGGCATTCAAACAGTAACTGTTGTTACAGTGGAACTGTTGTTGTAGAAAAAACAGATCATGAATTAGAAAACAGTGAGCAGTCATGGTAGGGCTCAGGAACAGCAAATTGAATGAGGGTAAGTTGTAGATGTGATAGAAAAAATTACTTTGAAAACTTGAAAAGAGCTTTATGGTCATGTGCTCCAGAAGAGAGTAGGGATTTATCTTGGAACACATCAAGGATTTCTCAAATCTTTTCTTTCAGACTTATATCTAAACCCAGAAATATAATTGTTCTCATAGGCAGGACACATTTTACCCAGATTTTTTTTTCATTTAGCTTTTGTAACTATAGCAATTTGGTTTCAAGATAAAGTCTGTCCTTTATCCAGTTTCTTTTTTTTCAGTATGAACAACATTTTTCAATTTTGCATAGAGCTTCATAGAGATCGGTCAATGCTGGAAACCCCATTGTTACCACATAAATCCCCACCAAATGAGAATAAAAAGGTGTCCATGGCAACTTATTTGGTGGGGGAGGGGACTCTTATGCCAAGGGAATTGTCATCTTGACATGACATGAGAGAAGGGTCATTTTGCTTGACTAAGATCTTCAGCCTACAGAGCACCCACAGCTACACATGGCTTTGTGTTGTCGGGTCTTCTCCATGCTTGACTCAACCACAGACTCCTGGGCCCTCTGAATCTCATGGACAAGCAGAGCAAATGCTTCCTCTACACCTTGTCGTGTCTTGGCTGAGGTCTTGATGAAGGGGGCTCCCCACTTATGAGTCAGGATTGCTGCATCAGTGTGAGCATCTCCAGCAGTAGTCACTAGGTCACATTTGTTGCCCACAAATACCAGGGGCAAGGGCTGCTTCTGTTGCAGGCTCTAGGTAGACCATATCTGCTGCAGCTGGTCCAGAGATGAGGGGTCATCAAGAGCAAAGACACCCAGCACACCGTCACCAGCTGCTAAGCACTGGTCTCGCAAGTCCCTGTAGATATCCTGCCCTGCTGTGTCCATGACATTCAAAATGTAGCCACTATTGTCCAGGGCCACCTCCTTCCAGTAGGAATCCTGGATAGTGGGGTCATGTTCTTCCACGAAGCATTGGTGGGTCATCTGGATAGTGAGAGCACTTTTACCAACACCGCTTGCACCAACCACTACTAGCTTGTACTCAGGAACCTGCCTGCCAGCATCTTTGCATTGTGCCCAAGCCTCATGGCTTTCCTCTGGGGATCTGGTGCACTGTGTGTTGAGGTGCAGGTCCAAGATACTAGACTTTGTTGGCAATGCCATTCCTCAACAGCTCAAGAAATAAATGTAAACAGCAGGCACTGTGTCCCCGGAGTGGAAGTCCGCTGTGGAGCTGCAAGTGGCTCTCTATCCAGTTTCTTGATTGCTCTCATCTGTGGACACCAAGAAATGCACAATCAGGAAAATCATGGATCATCTAGAATTGATTGCCGAATTCCACATTGCTAATCAACTACTGTTGAAGGAGGAAATCTCAACCTCCATCCTGCCTCTCCCTTTCTGCACTGTGACTCCACCAGTTTCAAAGTTGGTCAATGAACTCAATTCTTGCACAGGTTCATCTTTATTTGTAATTCCCCAGTAAAAATCAGAAAGCCTGGAGTTCATGGATTAACTGGTTTATTTTTCCTTCTCACAGAGTAGTAAAGGCCCAGACTGGAAGGAGCTGCAGGATTGTCTTCCCAGCCCTGGCCAGGAGAAGCAGGATTAGGTGTGCAATGCAATCTCAGTGACACAGCATGAGGCAAGCCTGGGCTACAGATACTTTGCTCTACACAGAAATCAATAATATAGGATTACTGGAGAGAAAAGCAATGAATGTATTAAAAACCTAGAAACATTGGAGAACAGGAATAAATAGTGATAAATGCAGCAATACACTTAAAGAAAACATTTGAAAAGATATCAGTAAGTGTTTTTTAATGAAAATAATGTATTTTTAATATTTCAAAAACATAGGCTGGGCAGTGGTGGCCCACAACTTTAATCCCAGCACTCAGGAGGCTGGAACTTTGTCAAGCAGCAATGTCCACCTTGTGGTCCATGCCATTTTTTAACAACATAGCTTCTCATACTATCTATCTATCTATCTATCTATCTATCTATAGATACATAAGTAATTAATATTTGTAATTCCATGCTTTTTTATGTCCCCATGGGACACTTCCTCTGCAAAGGGGGATTATTCAGAGAAGCTATACATTATCACGACAAGGAAATTTATTTAAAAACAAACCTTTCTGTTATTTGTGTGTGTCTGTAAAGTGATTGCATGTTTTTGGACCATGACAGTTATGTGGAGAACAGCAGTCTACTTCATGGAGTGTATTTGGCTGCAACTCATGAAACAGACCCATAATTTTTTTTTTTTTTGGTTTTTGAGGTAGGGTTTCTCTATATTGCTTTGAAGGTTGTCCTGGAACTTGCTTTGTAGACCAGGCTGGCCTTGAATTTACAGAGATCCACCTACATCAGCCTCCCAAGTGCTTGGATTAAAGGCGTGTGCCAGCATTGCCTGATGACCCATAAAATTCTAATTTCCTTTGGAATCTCTCTGTGTAAAGATTTTAGTCTTCCAAATGAGAATGTCTCCATTGAAGAAAGATTTACTTCTCACTTGACCACCTCACTGGAGAAACAGAAACTGAGAATGTGGGAATGTTTTAGAGATGAGGAAAATCCATTATTTGGCTTCATTAGAATATTTAATTTTGCATTTTTTGCCTTCTCTCTAAGCTTGTTAGGACCCAAGGAATGGATTATTTACTGTGAATTTTCTTTATCATTCTAATTACTCAAAATGAATAAATATATTTTAAATTCTTTTCAATTCTATCTTTTTGCCTTTCATATTATTTTTTCTCTTTCTCTTAAGAAAGGTATTACTGTGACTCCCTGTCTTACCTACAACTCACACTATAGACCTGGCTATGCTAGGACATCAGAGATATCTGTCCATCTTGACTACAGAGTACCTGCATTATAGTTGGCCATGTCACTAGATAAGTTTCTTCATTTGATTGGCTTGATGAGTTTCTTCATTTGATTTGTTGAGGATGAGTGACTGAGCCTTGCTTGTTAGGGTAGCCAGAACACAGGCTCTGGTTATAACTCCAGTAACTGAAGAAGGTACTCCTGAAATGCAGCCTTTCTGCCTTAAAGTCCACTGTCTTTCAACTATGAGAAATTATTTTTCCTTATCATTGAATCTGTTGTAAATCATCAAAGGACCTGGGAAGAGTTGTGCCTTATTGTGTAGGTGGTGAAAACCCAGGCTCACAGAGATAATTCAATTTTGATTGTACTTAAGTACAACTCCTCATGTTACTCATCCCAACTTTCTAATGCCTCACTAAGTGAAGTTGAAGCCACCTGAGCCAGGCATGGTGTCAGAGGACTGTAATCATGGTACTCAGAATGTGGAGGTAGGAATTTCAGGATTTCAAAGTCATACATGATGAAAATGGTCAATGATATATGTTGGGAGAACAACAGTACAAAGGGAGCCTGTGACTGGTTCACGACAGTGTCCATAATCTTCCCAGAAGCTCCAGTATTTAGGGCTATGGCACCAACAATTGTAAAGCTAAGGTATTTACCACCCCATCTTTCCTATTTCTTATTTAATTTCATGAATGTTATTTAAATTAGACACAGTCTTATTTGACATATCGATCTCAGTTCCCTCTCCCTCCCATCCTCCCATGCCACCCACACCCACCACCCATCCCATCCCCCATCCACTCCCCAAAGAGTGTGAGACCTGCTATAAGCGATCATCCAAATCTGTCAAGTCATTTTTGACCTGGCCTAGGCCTTCCCTCATGTGTCTATGCTTATTGAGTATCCCTCTATGTGGAATGGGTTCCCAAACATTCTTATAATAGGGATAAATACAGATCTTCTACCAGAGGCCCTATAGACGACTGAGGAGTGGTAGCTGACACCCACATATAGGGACTCTGGGGTCCATGAGATCCCCATTGTTCAGGTCAGCTGTTTCTGTGAGTTTCTCCAGGTTAGTCTTGGCCCCTATGCTCATCACTCCTCCCTGTCTGCAACTGGATCACAGCTCTGTGTTAACTGTGGGTGTCTGCTGCTGCTTCCATCAGCTACTGGGTGAAGGTTCTAGGATGGCATTTAAGGTAGTCATCAATCTCATTAAAGGGGAAGGACATTTAAGGTAGTCTCTTCATTATTGCTTAGATTCTCAGCTGGGTTTATCCTTATGGATTTACCCTAGTGCTAGATTTCTCTTTAAACCTGTAATGGCTCCCTCTATTATGGTGTTTCTTAACTAGCTCTCCTCTGTTCTTCCCCTTGCTCAATCTTCCTAGTACCTCATGTCCTCCTCTGCTCCCCTTCTCTTTCTCCTAGCTCCCTCTCCCCTCCCCACATGCTCACAATTAGTTCCTGAGCTCCTGTACCTTTCAACTTATCTGGGGTACAATGGCCAGTTTTTTAAGGGTGGAGTCTCAAGTGAGGTGAATCCTGTTTAAGGCCTGGCCTTGACACCCTGAGAGTGGTGTGTGGAATGGTGCTACAAAACACAGTCTGGAGGCAACCCAGTCTCTCTTCACCTACACCTGCCTGTTATGGTAGAAGCTTCACCCAACTTGCCTTCTCCACCTCCTCAAGGAACAGATGCCTGAGGTCTACAGGATGGCAGGTAAGGGAATACTTCTCCACCCATACCTCCTGCTGAATGTTAGCTCACCTAAACTCTACTCCCCCACTCCACACATTGTACCCTGTAAGCAGGAAGAAGCCAGACTTAAACTGAAGCCCCTACACCCAGGGAGTCTGGGTTGTTTAGGCAGAAGTCCTCCTGACTTCTATATCTATGCAAAGAGGCTGGAATGTTTTGTAATTCTATCCCACCACACCGGCCCCCGCCCCCTGTCCTCCAGGTGCCAAGTATGGGCAACACCTGGGGTCACCTCAGTCCAGACTCCACCCAGAAAAACACTTCTATTGTCAGCTCTACCCCAAGGGGGGTGGTAAAACCCCTGCCTCTGATTCACCTGGTTGGCCTCAAGCAGCAGAGGTGTGATTGGAGATGAAAACAGCCAGGAGGCCAGTGACAAAAGGCTCGGGGGCATTGCATTCTGAAGAGTGCCATATTCACCTGCCAGTGGCTTGAGTTGGTTTCAAGACTATCTGAAATATATCTTAACACTTTCCCAAATGAGTTGGAATGGACAGAAGGGATTGGCTATTTTAGCAGAAAAATCTTTGGAAAAATTGTAGGGCCATAGCCAGTCTTAGCATTGAACAGTACCGGTTCCGGGTTCTGATGGGTATCCGACACTATGTGACTGCACACTGTGCAGTGCCTAAGGTGGTCACAATGACTAACATGGAAGGGGAGGAGCCTTGACTAGGGAAACCCACAGAAGCCATGGGGCAGAAACCTCACTTGGTCTGGGAGACTGACAGGGAGAAATGAAACCCCCAGGTGGCTTCCTTGTAGTGGGAGTGGATGGTTCCAGAAATACTCTGTGGCAAGTAGAGTTCACAGGTGTTTGTCGGCAAGGGGCGTGGGAGGGAAAGGTGAAAGGTTACCTGGGCGCTAATGCAGCAAGGGTCTTGCCAAAGGTCACAACCCACCTGTGGGTTCAGAATCAAAACACCAGACCCTTTTTAAAGCTGATCAAAGTGGAGTCAGAACTAGATTGATAACAGTTAGTTTAAGAAACTACTCATTCGATGTGCCAGGCATTGGTGGTCCAACCTTTAATCCTAACACTCGGTAGGTAGAGTCAGGCAGATTTCTGTGAGTTCGAAGCTACAGGAGAAACCCTGCCTCAAAAAACAAATGAACAAACAAAAAAAGAAAGTACTCACGCAACAAAGCCAGTGACCAGGTTTTTGCTGGATGCCTGGTCATCCATTCAGCAAGGCGGTAGGTGAAAAAGAGGATTGAGCGAGTGTCTCCCTCACTCTTAAGCTCTTGTTACGTCACTCTGACCACGCCCAAGCAGGCATGGACAGAGCACCTGTGCAAGCCCCAAGAGAGGTGGTCAGCATTTCCCCCTACAGTAATGTTTCTCTCGGTATATATTCTTTTATGTATTTGGAGTTTACAGCATTTTGAAAAGGTTTTACTACACTGACTACATGCATAGTGTCTGTCTCCAGTATGTGTTCTTTTATGTGTTTGGAGACTACTGACATGTGAAAAGGATTTACCACATTGATTACATTCATAGGATATCTCTGTAGTATGTGTTTTCTGATGTATTTGTAAATCACTGTTCTGTGACAAGGCTCTACCACATTGATTACATACATAAGGCCTCATTTCATTTTGTGTTCCTTTATGACTTTTAAGCACTCCATGACTTGAGAAACCTTTACCCCATTGATTTCATTTGTTGGTATTCTCTCCAGTATGTGTGCCTTTATGGAGTTGGAGACATCTGTGACATGCAAAGACGTCATCATATTGAAGACTTTCATATGGTTTCTCTCCAGTATGAATATTTTCATGTCTTTGAAGATACCTGCAACATAAAGTTTTTAACACATTGGGTACATTCACAGAGTTTCTCTTCTGCATGGGTCTTTCATATCTGCAAAGATAATTGACACAGGTAAAAGCTTTACCACATGCTCTATATTGATGAAGCTCAGGATCTGTAGTACTTAATTTTATAAATTGGACTCATTGTCCACATTTCTACTGGAGGGAGATGGCCCTGGACAATGGTGGCTACATTCTGAATGTACTGGACACAGCAGGACAGGATATCCTTAGGGCCATGGGTGACCAGGGCTTAGCAGCTGGTGATGATGTGCTGGGTGTCTTTGCTCTTGATGACCCCTCATCTCTTGACAGCTGCAGCAGATATGGTCCTCCTGGAGCCTGTATCAGAGAAGTGATTGCCCCTGGTACTTGTGGGCAACAAGTGTGACCTAGTGACTACTGCTGGAGATGCTCACACTGATGACGGTATCCTGATGCATAAGTGGGGAGCCGCCTTCATCAATACCTCAGCTAAGACAAGGCAAGGTGTAGAGGAAGCCTCTGCTGTGTTGTCCATGAGATTTAGAGGCCCCAGGAGGATGTGCCTGAGGTAAGCAGTGAGAACACCTGACACCAAAAAGCTGTGTGTAGGGCTGGAGAGATGATTCAGTTGTTAAGAGCACTGACTACTCTTTCAGAGATCCTGAGTTCAATTTCCAGCAACCACATGGTGGCTCACAACCATCTGTTATGAGACCTGGTGCCCTCTGCTGGTGTGCAGATATACATGGACGCAGAATGTTGTATACATAATAAATAAATAAAATCTTAAAAAAAATAGCTGTGTGTATCTGGGGCTGCTCTGTAGCCTGAAGATCTTAGTCAAGCAAATTGTCCCTTCTCTCATGTCATGTCAAGATGACAATTCCCTTGGCATAAGAGACCCCTCCCCCACCAAATAAGTTGCCATGGACACCTTTTTATTCTCATTTGGTGAGGATTTATGTGGTAACAATGGGGTTTCCAGTCTTGGCCGACATCTATGAAACTCTATGAATAATTGAAAAATGTTGTTCATACTAAAAAAAAAAGAAAGAAACTAGATAAAGGACAGACTTTATCTTGAAAGCAAATTGCTATAGTTACAAAGCTAAATGAAAAAAATTCTTGGTAAAATGTTGTGTCCTGCCTAAGAGGACAATTATTTTTCTGGGTTTAGATGTAAGTCTGAAAGAAAAGATTTGGGAAATCCTTGATGGGTTCCAATATGAATCCCTGCTCTCTTCTGGAGCACATGGCCATAAAGCTCTTTTCAAGTTTTCAAGGTAATTTTTTCTATCATATCTACAACTTACCCTCATTCAATTTGCTGTTCCTGAGCCCTACCATGACTGCTCACTGTTTTCTAATTCATGATCTGTTTTTGTACAACAACAGTTACACTGTAACAACAGTTACTGATTGAATGCCACATACATTTGGCAGCAGTATTTCCCATCAATGAGGTCAAGGGTTGGTGACACTGTACATTGAGTGTAGGACAGAATGTGCACAGAGAGGACCCTGTGCTCTGCATGAGGAGCAGGATGTGTTCCAGGAAAGTGGAAGAATGTCTAATACAATACAAACTTTCTTACCTAGGTGATTGTCTTCTGGGGGGGGAAGAGCAGAGCTGGAAAGACTGTGCTATCTGGGTCATTTGATCTCTGATCGCCTAGTAGGGAGCCTACTAATATTCTAGGCCCAGCTGGGTGGTCCAGCCAATGATGGACTCTGGTAAAGCTTAGCAACCAGTTGGCAGGTAGCTTGCAGTTTCTTTCCAGGATTCTCCTCTCCTTCTGCTCTAGGGAATTATAAGAAAGAAACAAGCTATAATGTAGTGAGTGTAGGTTGTCCAGAGCAGTTCTGCTGAGCTGTCATTTTTGCTGAGATTTGCATGGACCATGTAACAGACTGTGTTTCTTTTTGCCTTGTGCTAACTGTGGCAGTTGTCCTTGTCTCCTGGGCCTCCCTGTGTATGGATTTCTTGGATATAATGAGAATCTGCAGCCCTGGCAATGGAGGATATGATACTTGTAATATCACTGTCCACTGTGCACACACAGGCACTTTGTTTGGTGTGCAGTGGGAACACTGATTGGAAAACTGACAGTCTCATTAATAGAATTCCTGAATATTGCATTCCACTTCCAGGTTTGTCATAAAAATACTACAAATAGTTAACAAAATGGTAGAAAGATAGTGAAATCGATTGTATTTCCTCCATACATGATTAGAATGTTATTTAGTTTCTACTACACCAACTACAATAGTCTGATTCAGTAGAATTTAGTTGCAGGTGACAAAGAAGGTTCTTTAGAGGTTTCTCAGGTATTCATGATGTTGGGCAGGAAGTTTAGACAGCTTCCACATCTTGGTCCCTAATCCATGTGGCCAAAAGAAGATATTAATTTATTATTCCATGTTGTTTTGAGATTGGGCATCAATGGGCTGGGTTTACGTGAGACAGCAAGAGGCATAAAGTACTGCAGAGCCATAGCAAGAAATCTCCTTTTTAGAGAGAGCTCTTGTACATGGGGCTTCTGACTTCAGAAGAAATATCAGTAGGTGGACAGTCAGAAACAACAGTTTAGGATTCACCTTGAGTTAATTTCATTGGAGTTTTGAAGTCTGTGTTTATTTAATCTCTGTAAACCTTGATTCATAGGTATCTAGATAACAATTTTCAAGATCACACTTTCCTTGATAAGTTTCTTTTCTTCTTTTGATTAATAGTTGACTATATTTTATAGCCTCTGTTTTTGGCTTTTCCTCTCCATCTTTATTCTTTTACAAATATAGCACATATTTTGATTATTGTAGCATTGTGGCAAGTACAAATGTAATATTATGTCAACCTGTGTACGAAGTTTTCATAATCACATTAAAAATTATAGTTTTTCCACTGTGAATGTAGCTTTTTTATTGTATTTAATATTTTCTGAATGTAGCTTTGTAATCAGCATTTTGTTATAAATTGTGGAGCATTGTCATTTTATGCTGCAAATTTTCCATATTTATGATGCATCATATAACAAATGGCACACATATACTTTTTTACATTCAAGTTTTGTTATTAATCTGTGAAAGGGTTATCACATAAAACATATTTTGGATCTTGACAGATGGCTCAGCATATCTTCTTTTTGGAATGATCAGAGTTCAGATACCAACACTCAAGCAGCTAATAATCATTTACATTCCATATGCTGTATACATACAGGAAGCATTCTCTTATGTACCAACATATGGAAAATATAGCAATAAACTTGGTAAATTGGTAAATCTTATACCACCAATTCTGTTACCATCATTTTTACTCTTCTACAGCACAGTTTAGCTATGGCACCCTACTCTACACTGGAGATTGTAGCACTAATTCTAATTGGTCTTAGTTAGATCCACCTGCCTCTGATTTCCAAGTGTTGAGATTAAAGTTATGATCCACCATGGCCTGGCCTGTATGGCTAAATACTGCCTGTCTCCACTCTGATCTTCAGGCAAGATTTTTTGTTTGTTTATTTTTGTTTGTTAGTTTTTTTAGTTGGCTGTGGAGTGATCAGCCTGCCGCCTCTGATAGTGCCAAGGTTTTCTTTATTGAGATACACCAATCAAGCCAGAGGGAGGGAGTTGGAACCCGGGAAGGTAGCTGGGGGAGCAGAAGAGAGAGCCAGGGTCTCCATGTGCAGCTTTTAAGAACCTTCCCTTACATTTCCCAGACTTCCCTTCACCTGCCCTCATGGGCGAGTCCTCAGTACATTTGGCACCTCTCTGGGTTGCCTGGGGCAGGGCTAGGGTGTCTCCCTACAGTTGGCTTTTTGTTTGTTTTTGTTTTTGAGACAGGGTTTCTCTCTGGGGCCTGAACTGGAATACTCAGGAAGTCACAGAGATCCACCGCCTCTGCCTCTCATGTGCTGGGATTAAAGGCTTGTGTCACCACCACCTGGAAAGATTCATTGGTTAAAGCACAAACAAGATAGGACCACACTTGGGGAAACCATTTACAGGATCCACAGAATTAATGCCATGTGTCCTACTGAGGTGATGGGGTTCTTCCTTCAGCAATACATGGTCAGAGTGCTTTTGAAGTTCTAATACCACCAGCTACAATGGTGTGATTTGGGGAAGTTGAGTTACAGGGAACAAAAGGAATTTCTAATTTGTAGAAGTTTCTCAGGTGTGCATGCTGTTGTGTAGGCAGATAGGGCAGATTCCCCATGTGGTGTCAATGTACATGTGGCAGGAAGTAGACATTCAATTATTCTTCTCTGTTATTTTCTGTGTGGGCATCAATGGGGCTGGATTTTCCTCAAACCTCAAGGGTATATGAGAATTTGTAGAAAAATAGCAAGATATTGCCCCCATTGTAGGTGGAACTCTAGACCATGGGACCTCCCTGGAAGTAAAAAATTGATAGCTTGAGGGTCAGAAGCAGAACAGGTTAAGGGTCTTTTGAGATAATTTGGGGGGATTTGTGCAGTCTGTTTAGTTAATTTTTAAACACATAGAATCATGGGTATCTGGTTAACATTGTCAAG